>NC_034594.1:74636745-74639494 GCF_900095145.1 Mus pahari | reverse complement strand
ATCCATTTGCCCAAGAATTTCATAAATTCATTGTTTTTAATAGCTGAGTAGTACTCCATTGTGTAAATGTACCACATTTTCTGTATCCATTCCTCTATTGAGGGACATCTGGGTTCTTTCCAGCTTCTGGCTATTATAAAGAAGGCTACTATGAACATAGTAGAGCATGTGTCCTTATTACCAATTGGTACATCTTCTGGATATATGCCCAGGAGAGGTATTGCTGGTTCTTCCAGTAGTATTTGTCCGATTTTCTGAGGAACCGCCAGACTGATTTCCAAAGTGTTTGTACAAGCTTGCAATTCCACCAGCAATGAAGGAGTGTTCCTCTTTCTCCACATCCTTGCCAGCATCTGCTCTCACCTGATTTGATCTTAGCCATTCTGACTGGTGTGAGATGGAATCTCAAGGTTGTTTTGATTTGCATTTCCCTGATGATTAAGGATGTTGAACATTTTTTCAGGTGTTCCTCCATACTTTTATTTCCTTTCCTGACTTTACATTCTTTGCATCCTGGGAAATAAACAGTGGAAATGTAAACATTTCCGTCGTCAAAGAAATTATCATCTTAAGAATGTAAATTCATGAGACAAAGATGTTCCCACGTTTTTCTGATTTTTAAGTTGAGTAGCTGATAAGGGCAATGAACACAGCGTGGATCGGATATTAAGAGCAGTTTTCTATATTTTATGCATTGATGTACATAATCATCATGTATTTTGTTTTTGCTTTAGCTTTATATCAAGAGAATCAGGCTGCCCAATTTGATGTATCACATTACAATGTACTCAATTACATTGTTATTCCAGAAGGACTTGAACTGGATTATAACAAAGAGTAAAACCTACCATTTTTTTTTTTCAATATAAAGAACTTTGATTTCATTTGCATTTATCCTAATCTCTTGGGAGGTTGTTATAAATATATGCTTAGCTACTTTAATGCACGTTTGTTGCTTCATTTGCTTTTAAGCCATTCTGGGTCACATTGCTTTGGATCATCTGTGATGTGTCGAGCGAGTTGCTGTTCTTGTGGCTTTCCAAGGCCTGGTATGAGTTAAAGTGAGGAGGACAGATTTTTATTGTCATGACTGACTCCATGCTTAGGAAAGCTTATCCATGGAAACAAAATGAACTTTGCAGGAACAAAAGGGAGGCAACCTTTTATGTTTGGGGTGTGCTGATGGCCATGGAAAGGTTTCCCCTCTGTGTGTAGGCCATCTGGGTTTATTAATGGGCATGACCAGGAGGAGAAATGAGCATACTGTATCTGTGGCAGGCTGCCTTAGTGAGGGCCAGAGAGGGGTGGCAGGAGCTTCTCAGTACTCCTACAATGAAAGAAGACAGTTTGAGAGAATAGATTCACATCCTTTTTTTTTAATTGGATATTTTATTTATTTAAATTTCAAATGTTATTCACTTTACCAATCCCCACCCCAAAAGCTTATCCCATCCCTTCTCCTCCTGCTTCTATGAGGCTGTGCCCCCACCCACCCAGGCCCGCCTCCCCACCCTCACATTCCCCTATACTAGGTCATCGAGCCTTCACAGGACCAAGGGCCTCTCCTCCCACTGATGCCCAACAAGGCCATCCCCTGCTATGTGTGTGGCTGGAGCCATGGTTCTCTTCATGTGTATTCCTTGGTTGGTGGTTTAGACCCTGGGAGCTCTGGTTGGTTGATATTGGTGTTCTTTCTATGGGCTTGCAAACCCCTTCAGCTCCTTCAATCCTTTCTCTAACTCCTTAATGGGATCCCCAATAGATTTACATCTTAAGAGGCAGAGGAAGGAACTAGAACTACTTTGAGGTATGCCTGGCTTCAGAGGTATCCAGGGATCTCGCCCTAGGTGCGAATCTCAGGCTGGCACAGATAGGCATTTTTGTTTGTAGAATGAAGCAGTCCTCTTAAGAGATGGCCGAGTCATGATAAAGGTGCAGCACTTAGCCGTGAGACATGTGTTAGTGTTGAGCCCAGTCTCTTGTACATATTTATGTGGAAGAGGCAGAAAAAAAAAATGGTTTGAACTGAGAAGCCGAAGTCTTTGAAGGCAAAGCTGGTACCTAGTTGAGAGCATGACTAGAATTTGATCAAGCGGACAGTTTTGTCTGTAGAACATCTAAACTGTGGATTGTCTCAGTTTTCCCATCTGTAAATTAGGGATAAAACTAGTACCCATGTTATAGCAGTGTGTTTTAAGATTTGAAAGGAGCCAATTTTTTTGAAAACTAACAGCCCATAGTACAGTCTCCGTACATGTGCATTCCTTTCCTTCCTGAGCTTCAAGTGGAGTGAGCATGTCTGTCTACCATATTGGATTGTTTAACTAGCACAATAGATGGGAAACACTGAGCTTATGCTTGACACACAATAAGCATAGTTCTAGAAATAGCAGTAGGGGTAATAGGAGTGACAAATATATAGGCTCTAAATTTCTTATAGCTCATGATGTTCACATAAAAAAAAAGGATGTCAAGATTACTAATTTTAGAATACTTGTGTTTTATAACATCAGTTTTATAAAATTACAAAACAGTTATGAATAATTTTAATCATGGTTGTTCATGGTTGGAAAGTGCTTAGACACTGTTTTGTGTGTATATTTCTTGGGTTCCATACACAAAGCTCATTGCTCCAGCCTTTTGAGCCTTTCCCTCCTTGTGTATGCTGTAACATTTCACTACCCATTTCTTTCTTTCTTTCTTTCTCTCTCTCTCTCTCTCTCTCTCTCTCTCTCTCTCTCTCTCTCTC
>NC_034594.1:74635599-74636731 GCF_900095145.1 Mus pahari | reverse complement strand
CTTTACATTTCAGATGATATTCTCCTTCCTGGTTACCCCTCCACAAACCCCCATCCCATACCACCTCTCCCTCCTCCCCACTGCTTCTATTAGGGTGCTCCTCCACCAACTCATGCACTCCTCTCTCACTGCTCTAGCATTCCCCTATGGTAGGGCATCAAACCTCCACAAGACCAAGAGCCTCCCCTGCCATCGATGCCCGACAAGGCCGTGCTCTGCTATATATGCAGCTGGAGACATGGGTCCCTCCATGTGTACTCCTTGGTTGTAAGTCTAGTTCCTGGGAGCTCAGGTGGACCAGTGAGTTGATATTGTTCTTCCTATGGGGTTGCAATTCCCTTCAGTCCTTCCCCAGCTCTTGCATTTGGGTTCCAGGCTCAGTCCAATGGTTGTCTCTGAGTTCTGCATTTGTATCAGTCAGCATCTGGCAGAGCCTCTCAGGGGGCAGCCATACCAGGCTCTTGTCAGCAAGTGCTTCTTGGCATCAGCAATAGTGTCTGAGTTTGGTGTCTGCAGATGGGATGGATCCCTAGGTGGGACCATCTCTGGATGGCCTGTCCTTCAGTCTCTGTCCCAGTTTTTTGTCCCTGTCTTTCCTTTGGACAGGAACATTTCAGGATTAAAAATTTTAAGATGGGTGGGAGGCTCCATCCCTACTGAAGGTCACCATCCACTTTCTAAAAGAGACTTTAAGAAGTTAAAGTTCTCTCAACTGAAAAAAAAATGTCATAAACAAAAGTAGCATTGGTATCTGAATCATATTTTTGCAATTTTTCAATTTTTACAGTACTTGTTTTGTGTACGCCAACGTTTTTGTTTTCTGAGACAGATGTAAAAAATAGGTCACATGCATGCTTTTTGCTGCTAACTGTACATTTAGAGACACTCAGATGATCTGTATCCACATCGCCAGGCTCTGTTGATTCTAGCACTTCGCAACAGTAATGTATGAAGTATGAATTATTAACTGAGCACAGCTTACCTTTGTATTATCAACCGAAGTGCACATTTTTTTTTTTTTTTTTTTTTTTTTTTTTTGCATACAGATTCCATTCAGGTCTTTCTCAGAAACATGCTCTCCTTAAGTTAAATCTTTTATTGCTCAACTTTCCTTGTTTCGTTTTTCTATTTT
>NC_034594.1:74593996-74635588 GCF_900095145.1 Mus pahari | reverse complement strand
ACTCAGATGATCTGTATCCACATCGCCAGGCTCTGTTGATTCTAGCACTTCGCAACAGTAATGTATGAAGTATGAATTATTAACTGAGCACAGCTAACCTTGGTATTATCAGGGGAAGTGCACATTTTTTTTTTTTTTTTTTTTTTTTTTTGCTGCATACAGATTCCATTCAGGTCTTTCTCAGAAACATGCTCTCCTTAAGTTAAATCTTTTATTGCTCAACTTTCCTTGTTTCGTTTTTCTATTTTCATTTATTGTTTGAAAAAAAGGAGTCTTGCTGTAATGTGCAGGCTGGTCTTGAACCCTGGACTCAAGTGATCCTCCTGACTCATTTCCCGAGCAGATGGATTATACATCCAGTATAATCACACAACCCTGCTTAAAGACTGTAGTGTCAATGTGTATGATATTGAAGCAAGAAGAGTGCCAATTTAGATAAGGGAACAGTAACTTGGAAAGAAAGACTGATTTGAGATGATGTTGATTTCTTCACAGAATTCTGTGAAATTTTAAAATAATAGAGTAACTATATGCAATATTATCTCAAAACCAACTTTCTGTGGTAATTAAAATATCTACACTGAGATTATAACTTCCTCTTACTCATTTGAAATCAGATGCATTTTTCACATTTACAGTGTTGCTTTTTAAATTTGACCTTGCTAGATTGATCATCGATGATGATGACCCTTGTAAACAAGTTTCAGAATTGTTTATAAAAGCACCATAGGAAATATATTTAGTGTATGTAAATTATCCACACTTAGCTCTTCTGCTATGGTTCTGGCCGGCCCTCAATAGGCATTCTGACCTCACCAGAATACTTCTACGGTCCAAGTATTTCGGAGTGGTCATTTCATTCTGGTTCTTAGTCATTTACCATGGATTTTCTATTTCTCTTTTTAACAGTCTGACACCTACTTCTGCATGTCCATGCGTCTGCCTGTGGATGAGGAAGCCTTCGTGAGTAAGTACTCTTTGGATCATGGGGGATGGATGAACAGATATTTGAGATCGGTAAAAGGCTCTCTTTGATGCTTATGAGTGTATTAATCTTCTACTGTCAATTTCCAAAATGCATTTATCATGCCTAATGGGAAAGGAAACTACAGGCAGCCACTGGAGATGAGATTACAAACTGTATCTGGAGAGATGCATGAGGAGTGGTAGTTAAGGCGTTATGTGTGGATGCCAGTGGTTGCCAGGGCTCTGTGGTCCCATTTGTACAGTATTGGCTTTCTGTCTGTATCTGGATTCTTAATTCCTCTGCATTCAATGAAACTGTTTACCTGATAGTTTGTGTAATAAATAGACTGTACTTAGAATCAACATTAGGAAGTATAGGTGGATATAAAAGAAGGGAGAGAGGAAGAGAGGACAGGAGAAAGAGAGAAAGAACACCCACTCTCTTATATTGTGGGCTAAAAGGATTTTGAAATGACAGGTCCTTCCCAGATGTGTCTTTCAATCACCTAGGAGAAGTGACAAGGCACCATCTGTTTTTGTCTAGATTGTTTTAATTTCAGCATCCCTGATGACAGACTTTTAATGTTTAGGGAAGGAACTGGATTGACAAGTTATTGGTGTTCTTTTTTTTTTCTTTTTGTTTTTTTGTTTTCTGCTTTTCTTTTCTGGCTTAAAATGTTGGTATTGGGAAGTTAACTGTAATGAGAGCTGTACTTTGGTCCCGCGCAACTAATTTTCAAGTGGGCTGCCTGAAATGGCTATTACGTGATGAGTAAAATGTGTACAACGCAGCCATGGGGCAGCCTGAGAATGAATTTTCATGAGGTGCTTCCCGCAGGAATGTCCATTATAGACTTGCAAAGCCAGAACAATTTGCATGGGGTGTTTTTTCTCCGCCTGCAATAATGATGACAAAACACACCCGGTAACAGCACTCTGTCCAGAACTGCTCAGTAGTTGATCCCTGAGAGTGAGATTCATGCCACGACAGGCTGAACACCGCCTGGAGGGTTTTGGGTGTAGTAGTTGGACATTACTGAGAACAAGCTTAGGAGAGTCAGTGTTCTCCAAGTCTAAAATGAGTAACTTTAAAAATAGAAAAACAACTTACATTCCTAATTATAGTTCTTGGAATAACCCCAAATGTAACTTAAAATATATCCATTCATATCCTTGGGTTTGGCAGCCTAGGAGAGAATAATATTTGCATACATATATATATATATATACACAGATATATATATACATATATATATATATGTGTGTATATATATATTTATTTATTTACCAGTATTATAACTTTCTCTGTTTATGTTCGGGGTAGTTTTTCCTTCCCCCCCATTTCACACTTGCTTTTGGAGAAGGTCACAAGGCACACCTGTGTCATACAGTTGTCATAGGGTGCGGCAGTATTAGGGATTTCAAGTTGACCATTACTGGTTTGTTTCTGGAGGTTGGCAGAAGTGTTTCAGGGCTGGTCTCTCTAAGGACTGTAACTACACCCTTGGAGTGTGCCGCTGCTGTTGTCGGGTTAATATGTTTATTTTCAGCTAATTTGAATGTGAAGTCCAAGTAAATATACTGGGTCAAGCAAATGAATGCTGCTGGGGGACACATGACTCTCTGTGTTAGAACCAGGACACTGACATTTCTTTTATTTTCACAGCATCTCTTTTCTAAGACTAAAGTGCTTCGAGCTCTGGGGTCCTCACACAGTCTTCTGTGATCCGAATACTGTTTAGCATTTCTTCCCTTTTTTTATTGCCAGAAGGATTGCTTGCATGGCACAGAATTTCTTACCTGTTGGAGAGAGGGTTTCTATCAGTATGAGTCTTTTGATGAACTGTCCAACGGGTAGACTGTCACCAACATTAGTAGTAGGGACATTCAAAGTGTAGAATTGAAAATCAACTGCTAGCACCAACTGGGCATTTCTGCAAAGGCCTAAGTAAGGGAAGGGCCGTGGTGCCAACATTGCATGTTAGACAGGTGACTACATTGTGCTTCTTAGAGTCCCAAAGTAGAAGCTGTGGTTGTATGCTGACTAGAGCTACCCATTCCAAGGGAGCCTCAGGAGAGGGGATCTCTGTACTTTTTGTGGCTTGTTCCAGATTCTGAATCTCAGAATTTATCTTTTCCCATAACTAAGATTTGATAAGATTAGGTTTGATTAAGACTGAGATTGATAAGACTAAGATTTGATTAGATTAGGTTAGACTTTTTTTGTTTTTTTGATTTCTTTTTCTTTTTAAAAAATGGGTTATGGCAGCTCTATTTGTTCTTTCTTTTCTTAAGATGGATGGCTCCTGAGGACAATATTCTCTCTCCATGTATATGTTCACACATAGTACTCACAAATGTATATGTAAACACCATACAAAAATGAATAATTCTCAGTATTGTGTTTACGTGACTTATTTAACTCACTTAATACAATGCATTTACTTATTGAGAAATGCCATGACCTCATCATGAAATTAATGTACATACATACATCATGCTTACATGTGCATGTATAATATCTGTAATGTATTTTTAGACTCATACTGAAATAATACATTTGAATTAAAGTAGGTATTCATCCTAATGAGGATATGGAATTTTATATTTTGAACAAAATGTTCCTAAAACATTGCCTTTGTTTATAACAAGAATTCAGAGACTTGCCTGGACGGAGGTAAAATAAAATCTGCATTTGACCACTGAACTGAGGCGCTGTCTAAAAGGTGTTTTACAGACACTCAGAGGAATTGGCTGTGACAGCGGCTCACTCAGCCAAGAAATTTGACTGTCATCTTCATCCTCTTGCCTTCGTGCACATCGGTGACCAGTAAATAAATGTGTCTTTTCCTCAGTGAATGATGGCAGCTCCCTACCCATAAGATCATGCTGTACAAATGCAGCTGAATTTGGAAATGAATGAAATTAATCTAATGATCTGTTGTTTCTCTTTGTCTTGGGCCTTTGCATTGATTATCATGGCTCTTCTAGTACAGAATTGCTCAGTTAGAATATTTCTGGATGGGACTGTTCTTAAACAACATTTACACTGAGGTGCAAACTATAGAAATACTGACTTTTAATAACAGATACTACTGTGTCAGGGAAGGCCAAGGTCTAGCAACGTACATATTACATATTTTGTGGCCTTGACATCAGTAAACAAAAAGGGGTGTGTGTGTGTGTGTGTGTGTGTGTGTGCGCGCGCTGAAACCAACTACGAGCAACAATATTGAAGTGGTTAAAAGTAAGTTCCCACTAGACCACTGTATTCAAAGGCCAGCCTCGCCATGTTCTGGCTACATGACAAGGGGTGAGTTAACACACTGATCCCTTCAAGAAGCATCTGTTTGTGAAGAAGAGTGTCCTCACTTCTAGTATCTTTATGAGAAGTAGATGTGTATCTGGCAAGGGGCATGGCCCAACAAATGTTGGCAGACATATTGCTGGGAAGAAGAGTTGTCTTACAGAGTGAACAGGTTGTGAATTATCTTGAAATCTGAGGTCAGAAATAAGCCAATATTATGAATGGCCTTAAAAGGCTAGAACAGGAATATAGGTTTCATTCTGTAGGAAATGAGTCTGGGACCACTAGAGGAATAACATGCAAAAATAGAGCTTAATAATGCTCATACCATCTTATGTCTCACAGCTTAGATGATAAAATCTATTGATTGATTCTTTAGTTCCTCCTCCTATTACCATTAAAGGCAAAGGTTTTAAAGGCCTGCCTGTCATTTGGAAGTCTAATTCCATCCTTATACTGATTTTTTGTTGTTGTTGTTCATTCCTCAGGATTATTCCATTTGCAATATATGTTCAAAGTGTTTCTTCATTAATTCTCCATAGCAGCTGATATCCCTCATAACCTATGTTACATATTCATTATAAACTTGTACACCATTGTCAGTATTAGGAAGTGTTGCTGACAACTCTCTATTAAGCCTACTGTTTTACCAACTCAAGTAGATGGTCCTTTAGTGCATGATTGCCCTGTGCTGTGGGGCAGCTGTTGGAAGATGATGGAGTATGCTTCAGGCTTCTCACACACTGGCAATGGACTAGAATGCTTGCTTCTTTACAGTTGTATTTTTTTTCTCAATTGCAATATTATGAGCATTAAGGTTTATCCCATATTTAAATTACAATTCAGACCATTACTATCTTCCATTATAATCTTTATTCTGTAGATATGAAGAAATGCTTATGGGAGTGATATTAAGAACTGAGGGCTTTTTTTCCCAATAATATCTTGTATTATTCAGTTTCTCAGGCGGTACACTTTCCCAGTCCTGTTGAGTATGGCTTGAGTCGCTAGGATATTAATATAGTAAATCATTTTAATTTTTTTTGAGGGGGCAGATCATGTTTGGAGGTCAGAGGACAACTTCTGGGAGTTCTCCTTTAACCAAATGCATTCTAGGGAACAAACTCAATCTTTCAGGCTTAGCAGAATGCCTTTGGCTGCTGACCAACCGCTACTATTTCTGTTCTTTATCATATATACAGACTTAGTCACAAGCCACTCCATGTTTTCACTGGCTACACCTCATCCAGAAATATATATATATATATATATATATATATATATATATATATATATATATATATGGCATAGAGTTTTAGGAATTGTTTATTAGGGCAAATAATTTTTAAAGAAAAAAATCTCAATTTTTATCTTTAGAAATTATGTTTTCAAAGAAACCTTATTTTAATCAGTAAAGTTAAAAGATCAAGGGAATCTAAAATTTACTAAGAGTAGTTAACCAAAAGTGGAGTATACAGTCACAGTAGAATATATTCTGCTACCAAAGAGTAGCTGTAATTAGGATCACCTGTGGTAAGCAAGCCTTCTACCGCAGGACTAAAACCCAAGCTGACATTATTTTAACAACAAATATAACACAGGCTGAACAGTACCATTAAAAATATTATTTGACAGCATCTAGCAATATCCATACTATAAAGAAGCCATTTATTTATACAGAATAATTCCACTGGGAAGAAACAGGAACAGACTTAAGAACAGATATCTCAACAGTTTTACACACATGCACATGCATGTACTCACACACATGCACCCATGTGTGCACATGTGTTCAATTGGTGTTTTTCCTCCAGTTCCTGTACTGAGCTTAAAAGGGTGAGGTAGCCATTTCTGTTTGTAACAGGGTTCTTTGTATGCACGTGGATATCTTCCAGGTCGCTGGTTCCTCCACTGGGCTGAGTGTGTTCTTCAGTCTTTCCACATCATGAACTTGATATATCCAGTTTGACATGTAGACCAAGACCTGCAAATCCACTTGGAAAGGAAATAGGGAGAGAGAACCAAGTGTTCAATGAAAATGTCTCCTGGGTCACAGCCTTAGACGTGTTGATGGCCCTGATTGTAGTCTGCTGCTAGCTAGAGGAGGCCACAGATCCCCAGAACGTCATGCCCTTGGAACAGACTTTGCTTAGAGCTCCAGAAATAGAACTCTGTCTGTCTTCCTTCTTATGTTCTCCCTACACATACTGTTGCCTTTCAGTTTGGGTGACATCGCCCACTGGGGAGTCCTCCAACCTGTATATTTTCACTGTCACCTCAGGCCTTGCATTGATCTGTCTGAGTGGCTGCTTCTTCCTCTTCTTCCTTCAAATGGGTTTAATTCCCAGGGCTTGACCTATGCAATTTTCTCCGGACATACGCATCAAGTGATCTTAACTGTTAGCATCTTTTCCAAGTAAGCCGCTGCTGTCTTTCTGCCCACCTGGAGGACTGACGGCAGGTGCTGGCTGATGAGCTATAACGCTTCTTTGCCCTCTCAGAAGGCTCAGGTCTGAGCAAGCTGTCAATGCCTACAAAGCTTTGTTTATCCTGCCTGCCAGAACAGTACAGTCACATGAGAGTGTTTTTGTTATTAGCTCCCAACTCCTTCTCCCTGGGATCCTTTTCTTTCTTTGGTAAATGATAAGACATCAGAGGATTAGAAGGAATGGAGCGATTTCTTTTAAGATATGGTTTTATTTTGTAAATTTTGTTTCGTGTTCTGTTGAGATCTCTAAAGCCACGTGTATGGCTTCTGTCCATAATCCTGTTCACAAGGGTTGGAGCCTCAGTATTTCTATAAGAAGTAGGAATCAAACTAGCTCAGGAAACGACCTGTCAAACTCTTTTAGCCTATTGGTCACATTTAAATGGAATTTCTAAGCACTGTTATTGTAAGTCATCCAGTATTTGCTTTAGATTTACATTTCAGTACAACTTTTTTCTTAAAGCTGGAGGTATTTTTCATTTCAATTTGCAATGAATTGTACTCTGAGATATAATTATAAAAAATATGTAGATATATTTTTTCATTAGGATTTTGAAAAAAGATAGCTAGCATCTTGTTTTACCTTGTATGTACAATTTCCTTAGCATTTAAATTACATATTGTATTCCTGAAGGATGATATGCGTCAAGCAGAATAAGTTTTGGAGGGGAGGAGGTATTTGTTTTAGAATAAATATTTTTATGAGTGGAAACTATAGGATTTTTTTTTTTTTTTTTGCCACTGCTTAACGATGGATTTTTCTCATTTCAGAAGCAAAATCAAACTTCAATCTAGGCAAGGTTTGATGTAAAACAAATAAGTAGCACATAAGAAAGTGTGTCAGAATGGGTTTTCAAGATAGATGGGGAGAGAGTTTCCCCTTTGCTACAGAGGATGGCAGAAAGTCCTGTGTCTAAGCAGACACCTGGGCTTGTTCACTCTCTCTATCTCTCCTTGTAAAAGGCAAGACATGGCTTACTTTTGCCTTCATGAGTGATCTCTCTCATCTGAATCCCTTTATAAAATTATTGATAGCTCACCTTTTTGTCAAAAAAAAAAAAGTTTTTTGCTTTGTTTCTCCACAGAAGCCTCACAGCATTAATAAAAAACAATCCCACTGATGTTTTCTAAAGGAATCCTGACAGTTCTGGGTTTTCTTTGTTCCTTTGTCCTGAGCCTTCTCCAGGGTTCCTACTTCTGTCTTCTGTCGACCCCACTGCTCCATGTTTAATCTGAGTGACTGACTCCCAAATGGATCTCTCTCTCTCTCTCTCTCTTTCTCTTTCCTTCTCCCCCTCCACCTACATCCCCAAGAGTCACACCCAAATTCTAGCATTGATTCAATGGTAGGAAATCTATGTAAACCCTCAAAAGATCATCTATCAAGATGAAGTTATACAAAATCCCAGGGAAAGCCACTTACAGATTTCCACAATTATATTTTTTTTCATTGGAGGTTAAGCACAAAAGTGGGGGCTGGAGAAATGGGTCAACAGTGAGGAACACTTCTTGTTCTTTCTGAGGATCTGAGTTCCATTTTCAGCACCCACGATGGGGCAGTTTACAACCACCTTTGTAGGCAATTGAAACCACATGTCCTGTTTACACAGACACATAAATAAAAATAAAAAATGGACTTTGAATGCTTCTTTGGAGATTATAGCAAGCGACCAAGTTACTCATACACTCTTGACCAAAGACTGGTCCTCCTTTATTCTAGAGAAAGCAGCTTCAACAGTGATACACGTGGAGCCTAGAGGGAGGAAGTGGATACACACCTAACCAACCAAATCACCTGGATTGATGTTGGTGATTGATGGGTTGACAGATGTCACAGTGAAGTCACTGTCACATCCTTTTCTCTCTTCTCTTGCTAACAAATTTTGAGTCTCTATGGATTAAGAGCTGTTGTGACTCAATTTACTCTTTACTTCCAAAGCAGCGTCCATCTCCTTAGCTTACTGTATTCTTTGAGGAAACAGATCCTCAGGTTATAGTAAGTCTGTGTTCTAGGCATCCTCTTTGTTAGCTTCATAAGCGGTGGTATTTGAGCTGTAAGTTCTTATTTTCAGTGCAATAACTGAAAAGCTTAAGGTTTCCTGTGAAAATTGTAGGTTAGGTTGGCAGAGAGCATGCTTTCTGGATTGCCATCTCTACAAGTCCCTTGCAACAATTTGATACAGTATGTTTTCATTTAATAATACTCATGTCTTACTATGCTTTTGAACAACAAATAATGCCTTAAGACACACATGATGCTGGGCATGGTGGCGCATGCCTTTAATCCCAGCACTCAGGAGGCAGAGGCAGGTGGATTTCTGAGTTCGAGGCCAGCCTGGTCTATAAAGTGAGTTCCAGGACAGCCAGGGCTATACAAAAAAAAAAAAAAAAAAGACACACATGATATTAGCTTAGCATTTTTGTATGCCCTGGAGACACATAAACTTTTTTTTAAAGCTAGAGGTATTTTTCATTTCAGTTTGCAGTGAACTGTACTCTGAGATATAATTAGAAAAATATGCAGATATATTTCATATATCTACATCAGAGGTAGCACTTTCAGTGAGGACAAAAAGGGACAAAAATCCCATCCATAAAAGGTAGGCTAAGCTTAATATCAACCATTGCTAATACAACTATGAAATTTACTTGTGTTCTGCATTGGTTTTTGCTTATTGTAATACCTTCCACACTGGTTTTGGGAGGAAAGGAGGACTGGGTTGCTAATAGGTACTAGTATTTTTCTCAAGTGCACTGGGTTCACCGAGGATAGAATTCCACTTCTGTTTTTCTAAAGATACATTTGCACATATATTTTCCTTTCTGGAGAAATCTCTTTCTCTCTCTCTCCCCCCTCTCCTTCTCCCTCTCCTTCCTCCCCTCTCTCTCTGAGTTTGCACGCACATGCAGTGCATGCATATAGGTGCATGCACTGTGTGTGCTCAATGACTGCCATTGTGATTTAAGGTGATATAGATATGTTGTGAATCCTTCTGCTCATGTTTTGACCACTTGCTGTGCCTTCTGTTTTACTGCATCATTGTGCAATGTTTTCTGGTACACAGCACTCTGCTTAAAGTGGGAAGGAAATCTATTGTGAATAAATTGCCTGGAGCTTTCACATCATACCCTTATAATAGACTCACCACATTAAAAGAGACAGTTCACTTTTACGTGTGTGTGTGTGTGTGTGTGTGTGTGTGTGTGTATGTTAATAGCAATCATCACTAGCCTGTTAATTATTATTTTTTCTTTTTCATACACAATAGTTTACTGTATTCCTAAATCAAATTATGAACTCATACTCACCTTAAGATATCAGGGCATTTTATCATGAAATCATCAAAGCATATTTTTAAATAGATATTCAAGCTCTTGAAAGATATGGTCTCCTCTGACATTGCCACACACGCATATAGCTTATATTCACATTTGTGTATTGTTTTCTCCTGACAGTTGACTTCAAGCCTCGGGCCAGCATGGACACTGTCCACCATATGCTGCTGTTTGGATGCAACATGCCCTCATCCACTGGAAGTTACTGGTAAGGATTGGTGGGCTCGCAGTAGAAAACCTGTGCTTTTTATGAATACCAAGTATATTTATGTAAGGATTTTACAGGTGATTAATAGGCACATAACAGTGCTCACTGACATTCTGTGGTTATCATAATTATTTAGTCCTCTGTTCAGTATCAGTCTTAGTCAATGATTAAATGCTCACACAAAGTGAATTTAGATTATTGATACTCTGACATCAGTTTTTGTACAATTCATGTTTCCACCCAAAAAGCACTGCAGTTCTGTTCATCCAGGGTTCTTTGGTCCCATAGGCTGTGAAAAGTTATCTGTAGGCATCACTTTATTTATCCTACTGCCTCTTCAAAGCAAGCATTTCTATGTTTTACAGACAAGAAACCAGAAGCTCAGGTTTAATAACTTATTCAAAGGATCAGCTATCTGGACACAAGCCATACATTAATATGTCTTATTCCAAAGTCCAAATATTTTCAATTTAACGATATTGCCAATGTTTATTTAAGTAACTTACAGTTTGGGGAATGATTTTAATCATTTCTTTGAGCTTTCTATTGTGACATGACTAATCAATGAACCATTCTTAAATGCCTATTCTAGAATGTCAGAGGATGATGTGGGGGCAGTTCACTGGTAAATGTGCTTTCTACACTCAGAAATGTATTCTATAAGTATTATGTCTTGAAATTTCCCCTTTCATTGTGTTCTTCAGTGTTATTGACGATCTGTGAAATCTGAAAAAAAAAATGCCAATATATTCTAGGCTTCCTGCTTTTCACTGACACTTGGGACCATTGTCAAATATTTAGCAGTCCAGAATGACCGGCATGTCTTGCCATGCACCATGAAGCAGTTTGTTTTGATATTCTGCTCCTACATAATCATGTAGACCAACTTCTCAGTGTATCCTAATATTCATTAGTGTGATATGAGGCTTGCAGCGACTGCTTTCTAGTCATTTTTATAATAAACAATTGCAATATGTATTTGAAAAAAGCATGGGGCAATTAGTGGAAATCTCCATAGACCAAGTGCCATCAAAGCATTTGTTAATAGGCTTACGTTATTTGATGTAATGGGCATGTCACAAAGGAACCAACCTCACGTGACTAGGTTTATATAAAAATGGAATCAGCAAATCACAGTTAATACCCTTTGGTATCAACGTTATTGTTTTATTTCGTTCATAAGTTTTTGTAAATAAAAATTCTCCATTAAAAGATTGTTCTTTGACAGTCTTTTCTGAGTCTTATTCAACAAATCACATCCTTTATTTTGTAGGCTTTAAAAATATCCCTTCTGCAACCAGCAATATGGACTTTTAGTTTACAGTGATTAAAATAGCTAGAAGGAACGTGAGCTCTTCAAATGTACTTTGGCTTCAATTTGCCTGGGAAGAATGAAAAAGCCCGATAGCACTTAAAAGCTACGATGATCTGAACTGCTAAAAATTATATAGGCAAAAGTTCTGTTTGCTCTTTTCATCCCAGAGGAATATCAGAACTATCACATTGTTTCTGCACTTTAGATATTTATTGGTACTCTCAAATGTACTATTTTGAAACTCTACTTTCATAGAAACTTTATGTATACAATATTCTGCCAAAGGGTTTAAAGTTGGAGGGGAGGGTTGCCATCAAAGGAAACACCAGTGAAAGTGGAATTGTGGGGCGATTTCTGTGTCTCTGTATGTTGTCTTGCTAAAAATTAGTGTTCGAAAGACAATGAGACAGAAGTGAAAAAGTATCAAGCCCATAGCCAGATGCTGTGTGTTGGCTATTGAGCTTATTGGGTTTATTAACTTTAGATATGTGCTCAGCCACTCATAAACCCAGTTTATGCTGACGGTCCGTAATTCTGTAAGTATGTATTGCAGACCTTCTAGGAGTCGGCTGAGGAAGGTGTGATGACCAGGTGTTGGCGATGTGCAGAGGTTGGCTCACCTCAAGCACATATCTGCCGTGCATTGTGCCGATGAGTAATTAGGATTTTGTGTAATGCTGAGTCCACATCATTTTAAATGTAATTTAAGCTACTTGCCTGGTAGCGCATTCCCATTTCATCTATAGATTTGTAATAATTGGCTGTGTAGCCATAAAACAAGAAAAATAATTGATGCTATTATTCATCTTCTTTTAGCCAAGCCCAAAGTCTTCATTTAACATTTGGAAGTAGATATAGGAGCCGTTCAATATGCAAAGTAGAAGGCAAGCATTAAGCAAGGCTGCTGCTCTACTCACTTTGGCTTTACAGTCGAGCCTTGTATTCCAGTTAACATTAATATAGATTCTTCTCTCCAATATTTGGCAGGGCCCATTTCTCTCTTTAAAAAATTAGAATTCATGGCACTTCACAGGCTGAACACTTCTAGGTTGCTTCAAAGGACATTTTACCTCCCACCCCCCACTGCTTCGGGAGGGCAGCAGGAGAGCCTGTGGAGGCTCTCTCAACACTTGCCTTCCTTTCCTCCCACCTCAGTCACACTAGTGGCAAAAATATGCCACCATGGAAAGTTCTGTATTCTTTGAGTAACAAGATTTATCATATTCACTTTAGGTTGTAAATCTAGCATTCGACTCTCCCAAAATAGGAGACGTTTCAGTAAAGACTCTCCAACTCTCACACATACTTCTCAGTGGGATATCTGTACTGATTATTGAAACGCATAATATTATATTTTTACCAGTCAAGCTTGGATTTCTTGTTTTCTTTTTCTGTCCACCTTTCCACGATGCCTTTTTCACGTGAGTTTTTGCTTTCGCTCTCAGCTCATTGGCAAAAATGCATGCATCTTTAATATGGAAAGCGTTTTTCCCTGAAATTATGAAGTTATAACTCACCTCTGTCTTGAGGCAGCACTTACGATACGAAGGCAAAGAGCTGCTCTGATGTTTCAGTGCAGAACCGCCCTCCTTTGCTCTCGGTAATTGCCTCGTTCTACTGTTCATTAAAATATATTTACAGTTATATTAAGTTTACATGAAAACAGTAGACACAGCATGAAGCAGTTTTCATTATGCAGTCATTTTAATTTTAAAGTTTTGTTTTTCTCCTTCCACACGCATTCGAGTCTTTTGTGACTCATTCCAAATTAGCTGCTCACACTGTTAATGTGTCTAGTTAATTATATGCATGTGCACTTAAATTGCATACGTTGATGTGAACCTTTTAATATACTGTGGGGTGGTCTCTTTATAGTTCGAGTGGGTCTGATGCTCAATTCCAAATTAACATACCTCAGGAGGATACAAGTTGGGACCAGCTGATGGAGCAGCCTCTCTGATGACCCAAGAAGGCAGCGGTACCTGTCAGATGTAACCTAACATCCCTGGTTGCTGTCTGTTAATGCAAAAGACAATTAACCACATCTAGGGACCAATGGTGAGGGATGACGGAAGGCAGGAGCAAAGGGAGCAGTAGTATGATTTGCTGGACTGTGCGTGAGCTCCAACATTTAAGCACAGCAGATTTGTCGGCTGAATTTGCGCCTAAACAAGTGCTCTGCTACTTGCCATATCTCCAGCTGCTCTTTTGGGGACAAAATGAAAATGCAGCTTATAAACTCTGCTGAATTTAAATGTACATAACTCTACTAGTAACTAGCCAATCAGAGTGCCTTGGAAAATAAAATTCTCATTGTCCCTTCCTAGGAATGCATTATTGCATCTTCATATGCTTTTGAATCAATAAGTAGTTATTCATCAAGAGTTTCAAGATATGGGGGGAAAAATCATGATTTTTATTTAGATGAATTATTTGGCATTTAGAGTAATAGTTTTGAAGTACTTTTTGAAAGATTTATCTATTTTTATTTTACATGGTATACCTGTGTTCCCTTACATGCATGTATATGTAACTGTGCTCATGCATGGTACCCGCAAAGCCAGAAGAGAGTGCTGGAGTCCCTGGGACTACTATTACTATTAGGAGGCCTGTGAGCCGCCACTTAGGTAATGGGAACCGAACTGAGATTCTTCCTAGAAGCAGGAAGGTCTCTTGACTGCCAAGCTGCCCCTGTGCCCTGGGGTGCTTTTTTTTAATTATTTTACTTTTTAGGATTTGTGATTGTAGCGTTCCACAATTTCTGCTCCACTGAGTCCAGATTTTGGTGCTTAAACAACTTAGGGCAAACTGAGATTTTTATTTTCTTCAAAATATTGGGTAAATTGGGGTGCTAATGGAGAGAACAGTGACTATAGATACTAATTTTGTGCTGTATACTTCAAGAAGATGAAGGGGTTTGTTTCAAAAGTTTAATAAATATTTTGAATGTCCAAGGGGATACATATGTGTAACTCAATTTAAACATTGACAATTTCATGGCACCACACTAATACGAACATTTTTATTTTGTTTGTGGATCAGTTAAATTGCTTCAATGACCCAAAACACCATTATGACAAGAATACAGAATAATATAAACTGGGGAAAAAATAGCAAGATGTTAGGCTGTTAGAGGTAGTGGACTTTAAATGTATCACCAGCCACGTGCTGTATGGTTGTCTGTACATAGCTGAAACTATTTTTAGTTCTTATAATTAATTTTTTATTTTAAAACTATTCCTAGTGACACTTATGACCAGCTCAACTTTAAAAATCAAAGAGAGCTGCTACAAGCTGTTTGATGTTTTTTTAAAAAGGGAGAATCCGAGCCCTCTCTAAAGGAGGCCATTTCCAGCTGCTCTAACTTAGCATCATTCTCAAACCAAAGCAGTAGAGTGCCTCACGGTCCTCTGAAGAATTAGCTTAAATCCCTTTCAACTGCTTCTATTTATTAGCCACCTGCTGTGTCTCTGTAAATGCCACTATCTCCACAGGGTTATAGATGCTGATGGGAGTGAGGGAAGAGAGAACATAGCTAGAGCATATGTATGCTGTGTGTAACACTCCCCTCCTTTACTCATTTAAATGGCTTATCCTAGTGATGATGCTTCCCAGATAAGGCCCCCAGCTTTGCTGCTTGCCTCCTGATCTTACTGATTGAGAGCAGGGTGCACGCATGCTGCCTTTTGCAGTTTTTCTGAATCCTGGTTGCTCAGCCTCGCATACTCCATAGCAACATTCAAAGTATTTTCTGCAGTGCTTTCTTTGTCTCTTCCTCCGTAAGAGACTTCTAAAAATTCAACAAATAGAAGATTCATCTCCACATAACAAAAATAGCAAGCCTTCAAAATCCATACCATCCTTCATTTTGGGCATCATATGATGTGCATTTAAGGGCAGTGTTTTGTCACAAACTCCTGCTGGACTAGAATGAACTGGCTTCCCTTTATTTATTATGCATTTTATTTAGGAAGGGTCTCTACTCCTTGATGACCCTGAACTGAGTTTTTTTCCTCCATCTCTTGTGTGCTAGGATCAAACCACCTAGTCTTGCTCCTGTTACCTTACAGATTGGACAGTTGCCCTCGTAAAAGCTAGGCAGAGCATGCTCAGTGTGCTGCCTCCAGAGAAGAGATAGGCTTTTTTTGGACTGAGAATTGTTCTGCATACCCTCTGTTCTTACAAACATTATTGCCCCTCTCATTAGGATGGGGGGCGTGTCAGGGGTAGTTCCTATGCTGTTGTTCCTCAAATCATTACCAGACTTATTTAGTTTTCTGACTAGGTGTTCTTCTATTTACTGTGCGAATGCATAATTCCTACGGAACTACTGAAGTTCCCGTGAGATTATCTGAATTTGCAGAAGTCCTGTATTGGTTATAAGGCACCAGTTAATGATATTTGGATTTTTAACTAGGACCAGTGCAATTTCAAAAGGTAATAAAATCCTACCCGCAATATTTATTACATTGTTTCTCTGAAAAATAAAATCTGTTTATTTTTCTGGCTATGGTTGCTAGCTAATGTATTACAGTTTGAATTTAAGGCCTACCTGTATTGGTTTCTTTTCATGTTGCTGTAATACAATTCCCTTACAAAAGCAACTCCAGGGGAAAGGATTCATTTCAACTCAAAGTCAAGCAAACATCCTTGTGGCAGGGAAGTCAAGATGGCAGGCCCCTGAAACAGCTGGTCACATCACGTCTATATAGTCAGAAGCAGAGAGTGTTGAATACTGGCTCTCAGCTCATTTTATCCATTTTAAATATAATCCAGGATCCCCGCCCGAGATAGGGTGCAAATGACAGGAAAGATGACTCTTGAGACATCAAATCACCTAATCAAAATAATTCTACACAGGTGTACCCAGGGGCTGAATTAATCCACACAGTTGTGCCTGGAAGCTGTTTCCCAAGGCGATTCAGACCCTGAATGGACAGTTAATACTAACCATCCCCAAGCCAAACAGGACCTGACAATTTGGGCTTTATTATTTTAGCCAAAGGAGATGATAAGGTGTCATTGCCCATCTCGACCAAGCAACCTTCGATTTCAAATAGCCTTTAGCAGATTATAAGCAGTGAGTGCTTTATCAGCCACTTAGATAGATGTTCCAACATGATGCACTTGCTCTCTTCAGAACTCGGCACAATCAGAAAGTATTCCTGCCCCCCAAAAGGGCCCCGTGGATTAGAGGTGAAAAGGCTTCCACAGGGTAAGTCCAGGAATCCAGAACCATCTTATCTTCAAATATTAATTGTTGCCCTGCCCTTTAAGCTAGCAAGGCCGTTGTTTTATTTATAGAATGTGAAACTGTTGTGTGCCACTAGGTTCTGTCATCAGTGAAACTCGTCTCTCCTGACATCTCATTTTACTGTCTTCCTTTAGTTCTCTCATGCATTAGTTTAAGATTATTTTCAGTATCCTGATATCTTTCTGTGAGTCATCGTTACTTAGTCATGTATTTAATANATTTACATATACATTTATATACATATATACATTTATATACATATATGTATAAATGTATACATTTGTATACTTACATAGGTATGTGTATACATATACATATGGCAGGTGTTTTAATAAAGCCAAGATTTTAAAGCAATCACTTTATGTGGGGGTATTTTGCTTTCATGTGTGTCTGTAGAAGCAGGGCCTGTGTGCAGTGCCCACAGAGGCAAGAAGACAGTGTCAGACCCTCTGGAACTGGACTTACACCTATTATGAGAAGCCATGGGTGCTAGGGACCAAACTCGGATCCTTAGGAAAAATAGTCAGTACTCTTGACCAGTGAGCCATCTCTCCAGCCACAAGCTAAGATTTATTCTTTAATTTTTATTGTGATGAGTATGTATGTATATATATATATGTGTATATGTATGTATGTATTCAGGAGTCCATGGAAGCCAGAAGAATTTGTCAGGTGCCCTCAAGCTGGAATTATGGGTAGTTGTGAACCCAGTGTGTGTGCTAGGAACCAAACTTAGGCTTTCTCGAAGAGTAGTGTGTGTCCTTAACCACTCAGTCAACTCTGTAGTCCCAAGATCTATTTTTGGAGTTGTTATTCTATCAGATCTGACAAAGGTAGGATGTGAAATCATTTGACTTTGTGATTTCCTCCTGAAATTTGATTTTAGAACTGCTTGTACACATTGCATCTTCAGGTACGACAGTATCAATAACAGTTTATCTTCGTATGAATTTCTCTGTCTGTATATCAGTGTCATGAATTGTGATGAAAGAAAGCATGACGGCCAGAGCTGTCAACTGTGGCTTAGTTCTGTGACCTTTGGACTGGCTTGAACTGAGTGACTTCGTCAGTTTCAAAGTACAGCCCATTCGCAGTATTCCTAAGACAGTGAAGAGAAGCCAGGCAAGAAATGACTCAATATGTTGCTGCTTATGTTTTGCCTTTATCATACCTATTTCATTCTTATTTTATATGTGACAATGCAGTAGCATACTCAGCTGACTTATTTACATGTCTGAACATGTAATACGAAAGAAGCAAACTACACCATCTGGATGCATACAGTCTAGTACAGTGTGCTGTGATTAAAGAAGGGGAATTGGGGGCTGGTGAGATGGCTCAGCAGGTAAGAGCACCCGACTGCTCTTCCAAGGGTCCTAAGTTCAAATCCCAGCAACCACATGGTGGCTCACAACCATTCGTAACAAGATCTGACGCCCTCTTCTGGAGTGTCTGAAGACAGCTACAATGTACTTACATATAATAAATAAATAAATCTTTAAAAAAAAAAAAAAAAAAAGAAGGGGAATTGGTGATGGGGTCCCTGGGAAGGAAAACTAGAACTCAGCCTTAAAGCAGAGAGTTAGGAAAGAGTCTCCCAGACAAAGAGAGTAGTAGAAACAAGAATCGAGAAAATGCACAGTACCATGGCATGAGCAGAGGTCTTATGTGTTATGTGTTATGCTATAGTATACAATATTTCACTTTCATTTGTGGGAAGCATGTGAAACATTTTGAGCCAGCAAATGGCATAAACGTATAGCTAGAAATATTTACTAAGCCAATGTTCTCTGTTTTCTGTCCATCTGCTTCCATATAGTCATACATTAAAACCTGACTTCCATATCAGAGAAAACAATTACCTTACCACTGTCATCACACTGATGCTAGGCCCCTGTAGATTTATGATCCTTGTTGAAAGGTATGAAAACTGCCACCCAAAGCTTTACACTTTAACAGCTCACAGGGAGTAAGGTATAAAGTCCATCACATCTGACAGCCTCGTTTCTCTATTATACAAAAGAAGCCAAGGAAATGTTTATAGTTTTGGGCACTGTCCAACACCCTAAGTCCTTGAACACATTTGGCATGGGGATGTCATAAACATTTGTTCCAAACACAATTATCACATGATAATGGTCCTTCATGTTTAGTGTATGGCAGTTGACAAGAACAGTAAGAAGCAACTGGCTGATGTGTTTTACAGCGCACATTACACAGTCTCTCTGGAGCCCGATTTACCAAAGCAAGAACGTTTGCTAAGCATAGCATTTGGGACCCCCTGGTGCTGGCGTTCTCATTCTTAATTCTGAGAGATAATAGCACTCACTATCTGCACTGGCATCCTTTTCCCACCTCCAACAAGAATTCCTGCCTTTGAGTTTGAAGGAGAGATGGACTTCCCAGTGCTTCCCCATGTAGGTAACCTATGTTCTTCCAGGACTGTAGGCTCAGCCACTAACTTGTTTAAGATGCAACAAAAATCTGCCTTTCCAGTCTCTCCAGACCACAGGTGACGCACATTTTCTGCCTGTGAGCCAGCTACTGACAACAAAGCTGTATTTGTCTTCCTTCTTGAAACTTTTCAACCTTTATGATCGGTCTATTTCCTGCCTCTGACTTTATTTGGCCCCAATTTTCCAAAACACAAATATAAGTGCATTAAAAACAAATAATGTAACCTGACCATGTTTTAAACAAATCTAATTCAAGGACAGGAAAAAACTGGGAGCTATAATATTGTTAAAAACAATGCAACTTGCCATCAACTTATATATTAAATTAGGTCTACCAGAGGTCTTGACTATGCGAGTTATACTGTACATCACTACTATAGCCCTGTCACAGGGGTTTCCATATTTGAGCTGCTGGGCTCTCAAGGGACCATAAGCATCCAAGAAGCACAACTGTTAGAAGTGGTCCAGTGGGGTGGTCCAGGGATGGAAAGAAGATGGGCTTTGTGTTTGAAGCTCTCTTCACCAAACATCTCACCATACATGCCTACCCTCACTGGGTAACTGTTTTTATAAACTGGGTGTTTTATTAAATAGTGCATTACAACGGATAGTGTCTTAATTTATAAAGAGCTTTCCACTTGTATCTCATTTGATTCACAGAGGAAAACATCCCTGCATTATAGAGAAAACTGAAACAGAAAACTAAATGATGCTTGTACCACATGAAATGATGTATAAATGCAAGTATGTGTTCATTGTGGTGTGTGTGTGTGTGTGTGTGTGTGTGTGTGTAGTATAGTGTAATCAAAGGTCCAAAGTGTCTGCACATACTTTATCCTCCTGAGGGCACACAATTGTTGATGCGGCCAAAAATGTATTGACAACCTCACTTCCCCAATCCCCAGAGAGCAAACATGGATGCCATTCTTTTCGGTCTCTGTCTAAGAATCCACAGCAATAGTCTTGGCTTGTGCAGTGTCATGTTTGCAGTTATGCTGGGCTGCCTACCTGATTGCAGAGAGTGCATTTTACATAGGATATATCCAAGTCCAGGCTTCCACAACACGGGATGTATTTCTCCCTGTTCAGGTGGTTTTTCCATGCAGAAATTGCTCCAGCCTTACTTGGGATAGTAAGCCTAAGAATACAATAAATTGATATTGATGTGTCTGACTTTAAAATACCTGCCCGGATACGGAGTAGTTTGTGGATTTCACGACCTACGTCATCATTATGGCTACTTTTTCTTTCAGGTTTTGTGATGAAGGAACCTGTACAGATAAAGCCAATATTCTATATGCCTGGGCAAGAAATGCTCCCCCTACCCGGCTCCCTAAAGGTATGTTTGAAGTGTCCTGGATAGTCTAACTGGCATGCATCAGCTTTTCATAGTTCGTTCTAAAAAACACGATTGCCAGTGTTCTGTATTGCGGTTTCTCACTAAAAGTGCTGGCATTACCTGCTTTGTACTGAAAGGTAGTTGGCTACTTTTTCTCCTTTTATTTCTTTGGTAAGTAGTTTGCCCTCACAACAGTTTGGATCACCTCAGAAAATAATCAAGTATACCTCAAGCCACCTTTGGCCTGAGGCACATCAGCTCTCGACAGCAGGAATATTTTATGAACCGAGAGAGCCCTAGAAATTAAATAAATTGCTGTTTCAGCATCAGTATATTTTTTTAAAGTCCTGGGTCCGAGGTATTTGATGTAATGCCAAGCCTAGCCGCCTTTCTGACCTTGCCTAAAAACTGTTGATAGCTCCCAATGTCTGAGAGACCCTGTCTTATTGCCTAAATGCTTCTGAATATTGAAGAGAGTGCATGATTCTGTTGCAGAATGCACGTGGTGTGGTCTGAAGATGGTTTAAGGATTCATACACCCAGTCTGCCCTCCCTAGCTCATGCCCTCACCACTAACTGAACTCTATTTTGCATTGCTTCAAATCACTTGAGAATTGTGTCTACAGGTTGCCATATACCCAGCAACAGGCCTAAACCTCACAGAAGGTCTGACATAGATGTGTTCTTGTGAGAACAGTTGCCTTTCCTCAGCCTGTGAATAGAATGTCTGTGTGTCTTACACACATCGTTAACAAACTCTATATAAACAGCAAGGCCATTCATTCACAGAACACCTGAACTTTGTGATCTAGTTGGCAACTCGTTTCCTCTCTGTCACTTTTGAGGGCTCTGTTGTCATTTGGAAGGAAAATAGTTACTCTAAGATACTCCTAAGATTCTATCTCCTATAGCCAGTTAGAAAACATAAATTTTTATGAATATTTATTAAACAAACAATAGAATCTTTTTGTATGAGTGCTAAATAGTCAACCGGAACAGAATGCTCCTTTCAAAATGAGTGATCTGTTTGGCTGAAAGACCAGGGGCCATGGTTTAAATTAGAAACTGACTAAATGCTCTCCAAGATTTGGTTAAATATTCTGGCCAATGGAGTTCTTTCATGTTCCATATTCTGATTTTATATGGCATAAGCCATTTTATTTCCTGTGTATTTCATGACCAGCAGCCCAAAATTACCACTGTAACTCTTTTAAGCATCAATTTCTGTAATGACAGTTTGCCTTGTTTCGTAATTATTTAGGTGTTGGATTCAGAGTCGGAGGGGAAACTGGAAGCAAATACTTCGTCCTTCAAGTTCACTATGGAGATATTAGTGCTTTTCGAGGTAAGTTTAGAAATGTAGAGCTGAGCGAAATATTAAATACTTTTTTTTAATACTTAAACTAGATGTTCAATTATCTGTGTAATAAAATGAAGAATTATCCATAGACCCTGCCCAACAGGGACAGCTGCCTTTAGTTGTTTTCATTTGCAACTACTGAAGGAATGGCTTTGTTTTTAAAAGTCATTTCACAATACAAATTTCCATCCCACTGTTTTTATTTATTTATTTTTTTTGCTGACTTTCAGAGTGTTGTCTTACCTGCTTGCTTGTGTGCCAATCAGAAGAGTCACTAGTACCCATCACTACCGTTAGAAAGCAGAGAAGTGACCTGATGGCTTGTTTACTTTACTGTGAGCAAGCCAGAGAGAGAGAGAGAGAGAGAGAGAGAGAGAGAGAGAGAGAGAGAGAGAGAGAGAGAAGATTCCCAGGGAATCTCAAACTTACAGCAACTGCTGTGTTTCATGTATAATCCACACCCGCTACTGTCTGCATTCCTCTGTCGTCCACTGTGCCAAGGCACAGATCCCAGCCACTGGTTAACCAACTAAAGACTCCTACACAGGTTGCTCTGTGATCTCTAGAGAAAATATCTTATGTCTGTATGGATGTGGCACTTGTCAACAATAAATCCAATGGCCTGTGGCTTAGGCAGGAAATAGGAGGTGGGACATCCGAGAGGCAGAGAGGATTATGGGATATTGCCAGGAGGGATATTTGCCCTGGAAGATGTGATGAGACAGACTCATGGTACCTGAGCACAGATAACCAGCCATGTGGCAGAATGTAGATTAGAATAAATGGATAGTTTTAAGTTATGATCTAGTCAGAGAAGAGCCTAATTATATGACCAAGGTACTTGTAAATATATTTTGAGTCTGAGTCTTATTTCCAGAAGCATGGGGCTGGGAGGAAGAGCAAGATCTGACTTCTACAGTGTTCATTTAATTGCCCCTTCTCCTCTTATAGAACCATCAACATGATGAATGGGCCCCGTTTCCAAGGCAACCAAAATTGGTGCTTCTTATTTGCTCTGTGGCATGTAGCCAAATTCCAACTATGTTTTGAATTCATGCTCTTGGTTCCATGAGATTATAAATAGGGACAGAGCCCTTGGCCTTATCGGTCATTTTCCTGTGCTGACATATACTTCCTCTGGAATCCTATATGATATGCCTCATAACTGACCTGACACATTTTCTTCTTCAACACGTTTTATTTCTATCCAGTAACAAGTCCTAGAAGTCTGTCTTTCTTTTCTTTTTGTACCTGTGAATAAACTCTAGGGCAGTGATTCTCAACCATCCTAAGGCTTCAACCCTTTAATACAGTTCTTCATGTTGTAATGACCCCAACAATAACATTATTTTTTGCTACTTCATGACTGTAATTTTGCTACTGTTATGAATTGTAAATATCTGATACACAGGATATCTGATATGTGACCCCATGAAAGGTCATTCAACACCTATCCACCACCAAGGGGTCATGACCCACAGGTTGAGAACCACCGTTCTAGATCTTTTCTTGAAAGAGCTCCTTGTGGTGGCAAGACTCTGCAGGTTCTCAGGCCTCAGAACTGGATCACTATAGTGTCTTCCTCTATTAAACTACATTGAAAGGAATAATTTTATGTAACTGAAAACTTTTAATTAGACACATCACCAGGTAAGCAAGAGCCTACACACCAGTGTATGAAACTAGCTTACAAATAAAATCCGTGTTTATATTAAAAGAAATAACTCCAGCTCTAACAAGACAGTCTTTCATCTCTGAACCAGAACTTAATTCTAAACTGCCAGCCATGGAGATTGCTGAGACAAGGTTTTACCTAAATCAAAGGAATAAAATAATGTTTGTGTTTGAGCAACAGAGCCAGCAACCATTTGCTCTGGAATGCTGCTGCGTTTGCCATCAGTCGGACCTGCAGCGTCTGATGCTGCCAGTGAAACTAAGGGAATTCTTCTTGTGGCAATGACAAGCAGGTCGTCCCTGAGTCCCCAGCCAGACCCACTCAGCACACCCACATACACGCAAATCAGAGTCTCCGTCCCTCTGTGAGACGCTGAACTTTACTGTCAACGTAATTCCTCATAGATTTTTCTAGAACTCCTGACAGAGGCTGCCTGCATTCCTGAGAGGAAATGGATAATAGGCACTGCTGCTAGCAAACACAAAGCTTTAATAATTTAATTTCTTACTGATGAGTTCATTTATATAATTCATGTTTAATGGTAGGGTAATAATGTACTGATACTTTAATATATAAGCATATAATTATTCTTACTGTAGGAGACAGATGAGAAATTTTATGTAGTAACTCTTTTCTCTTTTCTAGAAGAGTTTTTCCAGAAGAAGCTATATAAAAAGTAGAGAGACTGCTAGCATTAATATTCACAGAGCTTTACTACAACAACAACAAAAAAAAATAGTATATCACTTACTCTGATAGAAAAGTGTAAAGAATCTTTCTCATAATCCAGTCAATACCATTAGATATTATCTTGTCCCTTACGTGTTAGATGGTATAGAACATTAAGTAAGCACATGGGAGAGTATCAAATCTCATTGAAATAACGAAATAGATGCTTTACATTTATTGAATTGGGGATGGATAGAAATTGAATTATAAAACTCAAGACTATTGGACTTTGGTAGGCCCAGTGCGGTTTAGGAGGCTTTATAAACTAATATACTGTTTTGAAAAGCAGTTTTTCCATTTCATAAAAACATCTCATTTAGAAGTAGAGCTTCTCTAAATGAGACGTTTTTAAAATGGGGCTCAAATTTTACCATTAAAAACTGTTAATATGAAAAAACAATTAGCCAAACAAAAGTAAATAACATTTAAACAGACTGTATAGACTTATTGTCTGCTTGTGTGTTTAGGAGGATTGTAAGGAACAAAGGAGACTAGAACAAGAAAAGATTGCATTTACAAAGAAAAGGCTTTGTAAATTACACCAAAGGGAGGGGGGACTGATAATCGCTGTCTTTACAATACAATTTTCATTCCAACAAAAGAATCAGCATGTTACTCCTAAGGCTGTGCCCCTGAGTGCTCTGTGCTCCCCTGACATCGGTTGTCAGCAGGTTCCTGTGCAAGTGGACGGCTCAGGCCCATAGGAATTCCCCAAGGAGTCACTTATGTTGAAGTAGGTTCTGTGCAGGATCTTTTACTTTTCTCCATAAACAATCAGAAGAGGAGAAAACAACATCCTCAGTTTATTAAAACACATTAAATATGGGTTTTATGTCTCTGTAACTGTGCATACAAGTACGCTAGTGTATAAAATGTCAGTACTCGGATACCAATGAAGTCAGCGAAGATTTTAACTTTGTGACATAAAAACTAGGGATGGTATTTTATGTATATAAGTGATGTGAACTCTCACGTATCACTCAGGAAATTTCTGTTTTCAACTGAAGAGTGGGAAGATATTTGACTTAAGTGAGCATGTTTCCATTTACGGAATTAACTTCTTAAAAAAAAAAAAAAAAAAAAAAAAAACAAGCAAAAAGGGCTGGAGAGATGGCTCAGTGGTTAAGAGCACTGACTCCTCTTCCAGAGGTCCCGAGTTCAATTCCCAGCAACCACATGGTGGCTCACAACCACCTGTACTGGGATCTGATGCCCTCTTCTGGTGTGTCTGAAGATAGCAACAGTGTACTCATATACATAAAATAAATAAATCTTTTTAAAAAAAAAACCCTATTTCAAAAAGCAAAAAAATAAAGCAAAACAAACAAACAACCCTCCCTCAATGCCTTAAACTTGTGGGATCCTAGACAATCAGAGAATATAACCTGAAGCCAGAAAGTCTGGGACTGTGACCTCTAGCAGTAGGGAAAAAGACAGGCTGTAAGCTCTGTGAGAGTACACACAATGCTGTGTGCTTTGTAAATTACACCAAATGTGAAGCTGTAAACACTCCATCTAAAAACAGCTGGCTTTATTAAATGCCACTCACAGGAAGGCCTGTGCTGACGCAGGATGTGCCACCCTTCCTGCCAGCCAGTGTTTACTCTAGCACTAGTGCAAACACAGAAGTGTGTGCGCAGGAGGCCGCAGACTTCTCGGATGAGCACTCACTCCACATTAGCTGCGTTCACTAAGGCCCATAGAAAAAAAGGGAATACAGAATCTTTGGCTATAACTGTCCACAGTATAAAAGGGACACAAGCTATTTTTCAAGGGTCTAGACACAGAGCATATACGACACTGTCCATCAGTGTTCTAAGGGATGTTCCTCTTGTGTGGTGGTTTCTGTTCCCTGGGCAGCTTTGATTATTTATAGTTTAGCTGTGCACATCAGTCACTGTTGTGAGATATGTACTAGTGATGCAGTGTTTCGTGTTTCACAGTCCTCAAAATATACCTGGGCTTCCTACAGTTTAGCATGGTCTTGAGAGTATAGGTAAAGATTCATTTTCCTGAGAGTGAGCTAATGCCTATATGCTAAATTAAAGGAATTAAATCTAGAAATCTTTTTAGCTCTCCTTAATGGGAACCCTAAAAAAGATAGTTTCTAAATTTCTGACTTATATGAGTAAAGTCGGATCATAAAATTTTCATGAGAGCCCTTCAGGAATGATCATTCATTTATTTATTTTTTTTCACCTTTTATTGATTTTTTTCTGAATTTCACATCATGCATCCGAGTCCCACTCATCTCTCCATTCCTTCATATATGCCCTCTACCCTTGTCTCTTCCACCCCCAAAGAAAATAAAATTGTAAAAATTTCACCTACAAGCTGCAGTGTATCAGGGTGTGATCATTTTAAAATAGCAACATTTTCAAGAAAGCCAAGGTTTCAGCCCACTAAATACTGTAAAACATTTTAGACAGGGACCACCGAGAAGGCTCAGCTTTTAGGAGCCTGTGCTGCCCTTAGAGAGACACATAGATGAGTTCCCAGCACCAACATCAGGCAGCTTACAGTAGCCTGTAACTCTATATCCAGCCTGACCTCTAGAGGCATGTGTTTCATGTGCAAAGAGAAACAAGCACGCAATGTAATTAGGTAAAATTTTAAGCAAAAAAAAATTTGGCTAGATGTCATCACAGAATATATGATGTGTTTTTGAAATTAAATTAGATATGGTGTGTCATATGCCTACTGTAAATGCCTATATGAAGCCTATTGACCATAACTGTTAACTCAAAATCTTCTTACCCCCTCTGCGCTTTTCTTCATGATTTTGGTGTAGCATGCCAAACAGTAACTCTTGTGCTATGACAGTACATAGGCTTTTGCCTATGTATCTGGGCATATTGATAGAGTCTACTTGCTTTCCTGTATTCTCTATAGCTTCCTTTGTTGTCAAGCTACAAGTTAAATGCTTATGCCATTTCTAATAATGCATTCCATGCAGGCAAAGATTAAGTACATGTCCTCATGTAATTTCCTGTAAAATACAAGTACATGCAAATAAAAGAATAGCCCTAATAACGTAAGCAGGTAAACGAGGGGACTGTAAAACAACCATAATCGTACCTGCTTTATTATTTTAATGTAGTGTGTCTCTCTCAGGGTGGATGCATGTGATTGCAGCTGCCTTTGGAGGCTAGCAGAGGGCATCAGGTCCCCTGGACCTGAAGCTCCAGGTACTCAGTATGCTGAGAATCAAACTGGGGTACCCTGCACGAGCAGCTCATGCTGTCACCCACTGAGCCATCCCTCTGGGCCCCAGTCACATGTACTTTAGAAGGTTTTTAACCTGTAAGACTGGTTTCCTATAGCAACCCTTCTCCCGTATTCTAATTTTGAGCTTTAGATTTGGTTGCTTGGCGCCTACATTTCATTTCATTTAGCTTCTCTGTGAATGTAGAGTTAACTGAGTTGGAACCTCCGTGGGGAGCTGTCTGTATAAAATTATGGCAACATTATGTCTGGACTTGGTAGCCTTCAGACTGGACTTCTCCACGCTCTCCGGTTTTGTTCCACCATGCCAGTAATCCATCCAGGTGTGGCTTCTCCTTCTCTTAGTTTTAGACAATGAATGCCCCCAAGCATAGTCAGTAGGCACACAAATGCATGTACATCCAAGAGGGAGCTGCTTTGCCACACCGAAGGAACAGAGCAAGCGCGCAGGGATGGTAGGAGCGGCAGCATGACGTGAAACAGGATTTGAAAGGAATTCTAATTCCCCTGGTTCCAGCTATCTCCAGCTCTTGCGAGACTATAGCCACAGGGGTATTGGGAAGAAGCTTTGAAATTGTGAGCCCAGGGAAAAAAAAAAATCCCTCGCTAATGCAGTTTTCAACAAGATAGAGCGGAGATCAGTGGCAGGGCAGCCGCACTTAAAATGATTGCATTCCAGCTTAGAGCAGACTCTCCACTCGAATGTGTGTGAGTGCTCCCTGCTCTCTGATGCCTAAGTGCCGGGTTGGTGGGAAATTGGATCAAAGATTGCTCTCTGTTGCTTCCTCTGCTGCCTCCTCTTGCTCTCCACAAGCATCTTTCACCCGTGTACGCTTTCCTGTAGGACACACCAAGCCTTTTACGCGTTCCTCTGCAAAGCAAATGCTGCTATGGATCCTAGTATTTAAACTGAGTCACTCTAAACCATTTTGGATTCGTTTACTGATTCAAAAATCGCCTTTGGCATCTGGTAAAATCACTGAGCACATGAGTGCAATCTCTGGGAAGGAGAAAAGGGACTCCTGTAAATAAATGGTCCTTTCACCTCCATAGGTACACTGAGCCAGTGCATAAGCGTCTGCCCAAGCTCCCATGCACGCACTCACGCACGCACGCACGCACACATGCACATGGGCACACACATGGGGCATGGGAGAGGAAAGAGAAAAGAAGTCTATGACACTGCAGTTTAAAGAAAAGAAAAATTCTGTCATGCAGTCGTGAGAAATTCTTGTCTCTGTTAGACTTGTTCAAGTTCTTCTGCAGTGAATAATGTTCAGAAATACTTGGGGGTAGATATCTAGATACATTATTTTGGATTAGAGAGTCTTTAAACCTTAAGAGAGTCTGACAAATTATCCAACAAATCACTTTTTTACAGTTTACAATCTACAGTGAATTAACAAACCTCATTTCCTTATCTACGCTTAGTTTTTATGTTGTGGTTGTTGTTTTAACAAGAGCACTACTACATCTCATTAAAAGAATTAGAATGAACTAAAAGATCCTAATAGATTCACCTCTGAAATGCATCATGAAGCTCAAAGAGAATCTATTTTGAATACTATTCACGTAAGACTCTGTGGTTGAAAAATAAATTTCTGCCTCATAATAGACCTACTAGATAATATACACAGTCGGGTGTGGGCTGTGCTGTTCTGACTTTGTCTTGTATGTTACAAGAACCAACAATACTCTGATTGTTAAACAGGCAGCCCTTGAACCTGTGCTTCGCTTTGCTTTGCTTTGCTTCGCTTCGCTTTGCTTTTTGGAGACAAGGTTTCCCTGTGTATTCCTGGCTGTCCTGAAACTCGCTCTATAAATCAGGCTGGCCCGTAACTCATAGAGAACTGCCTGCCTCTACCTCCTGAGTACTGGGACTAAAGTTCTGTGCCACCACCGGCTGGCTTTAGCCGCCATTCTTTTAAAAAGCAGTAAGTATTGATAATTTATCACCTTGTTATTTTACTATTAGCACTACTCTTGATCACATTTACATCTGTTGTCTCTGTGTGGAAATCCTCCAGCCATTGAAATATTAGTCACCTCTTCATAACTCCATGTTCAATGGCTGAGGTTGTGTTGGTGATGAAAAATCAGCTATACTGTAAATATTTATACCATGGAAACTGAAGAATTCTTGCCAATCTTCTAGACTGGTTTTTGTTGGTGGTGTTGTGTTGGTGTTGGTATAGGCGTTGGTGGTTTGGTTTGGTTTTGATTTTTGTTTTGTTTTGCTATTTTGGTTTGGGGGTGGATTTTTTGTTCATTTGTTTGTTTTTGTTTTTATGTTTTTTGTTTTGTTTTGCTTGGAGGAGGTAAAATAATACCCATGCAGATTGTGGTGAATGACTAAAATAAAGAACTATTATCCTAATATGCCCATTTCCATGACAGCAAAGACTTTGCTGTGGTTAAAGAACAACTGGAGCTCCAACATATATCTTTATTGCTTCCGTAAACATAACAAAAACATCAGTAAATATTTTAGCTGGCACTACACATTGCCCATTTATAGCCACAGGTTAGTTGTGAAAATGTTTAGAAAGACCCAAGGAAATAATTTGTGAGGCTCATCTGTTTCTTTGGAATTTACAAAAAGGCATGTGGTAGAGTTTATTTGTTTTTATATTTTTGTGAATAAAACCTACAGTAAACATATATTCCTACATGTGCATGTCTTTCCCACAGAGCTCACACATTATCAGCACACCATCAGACCCAGGAAAATGACATTTTAACAGGACTTCCAGTTGATTTCTATGCAAACTAAACTTTGACTGCAGGAGCTCAAAGATTACTGTTAAGGATTGAAGTCAATTCTCCATTTTTTCCTATACTACAGGTATATCAGGCTAATCCCCTGGGTCTGGGACATGAAAAGAATAATTTTCATTTACACAAGGTCACCCTTGTGACCTTTCTTGGGGATCCCTTCCCTGTTTTCCATCCCCGTTTGGGGGTACAGATATCCTGCTTCAAACCTAATCAAGTCAAACATTTTGAAGAGTTATTCACTTGTACTTTATGCGTGAGTGTCTACATGCATGTATGTGCACCAAGTACGTGTCTGATGAGCCTAAGAGGACATTGCTTCCCTTAGAGCTAGAGTTACAGGCATTGGGAAGTGAACCCATGTCCTGTGGAAGAGCCACTAGCACTCAGCCACTGAACCATGATCTCTCCAGCCCCAAGGCAAGCCTTTTAAGAAGATTCAAATAACTGATAACCCTCCATTTTCATAATATTTTTAAATTTCTAAGTGATAAAAGTGACTGGCAGACTAGACAGGGAAGGAAGGAAGAAGTCAACCCCAAGAGAGCAATGGCTGTCCAGGAGATAGTGATCTACTAACCCAATGTCTCTGGGTCTTCGGAGATGGAAGGAGACTGCTTTGTCATAGTGAAACTCACTTATCTTCAGAAAAGAAAAGAGTCAAACAGAAGGTTTTGTGCCTTGTATGCTAATCCATTTTTAAAATCAGAGACTGGGAACGGGTAATAGGATAAGGATTCGGAACAGGTGAAATGTCCTAGCCCAGTCCTTCCACCTCACAGAAATGGAAATCAATGCTCAGAAAGGTTATGTTTTGCCCAGGGCATTATAGCTGCCAGTTCATGCTATTGAAACTGAAAAAATTGAATTTGTGTTTTAATTCTCATCTGCATGTGTGCCAAAGTTCATGCCCTGCCTATGTAAGGCAAGTGTGTAACAACACAGGCAGTGTTAGGAACAGCCCTTTAAGCTGTAATTAGCTTGACTGGACATGAGCAACATGGTGATCAGGGTAGTTGAGCTCACTTTATGTGTGCCTTTTCTTTTTGATTATGAGGTATCCCTTATCCTTAGATGTCACTTCCACATGAGGTTGTTTGATAATCCGAATGATTTCAGAAGCCTCATGATCAAATGTTCTTGTTTTTCTTCTGTGGCCTTCACTGAATACCAGTGGCTTCATATGAGCTGTATGAATGACTTTAGACTATTCAGTACCTCTGAAGTGATAAAAACGATGCCTATTATCCCTCAGTATTTTTTCTTCTTCTCAGCGTCTCCATAAAAATGTGAGCTCCTGCATTTCACCTTTGTTAATCGTCTTCATGATGAAAGGCTAAATGGTCCTTACTCATCTCTCTCACTCCGCTGGAGACCTGTTTATTCATAATACCTTGGTCTGGCCATTAAACACAGAACTCATGCTTCCATTCATTTAATTATGTAAAACACTGCAATACCATTTATTCTCTCAAAGATTGCATTTGGAATGCAATACATGGATTTCACTGTAGTGAAAGCACTGTAGTGTTTAACTTAAGTAATCTTTTCTTTCGGGATGAGGAGAACCTCTCTTTATGTGCTTTAGTTTTCCAAACTTCCCATGTACTTTTGCGTGATTTCAGAATGCCTATGCTTTGCCTTCATTTATCCCTTTGTAGTTTTATTTAATATTTATAATTATTAATTCCATCTTCCTTTAGGCACATTGCCCTTAGACATGCATTGCCTTCATCTATTTTGTATGACAGAGCGTGCACATGGTGGGCAGAGAACATCTTACAGATGTTGGTTCTCTCCTTCCACCATGTGTGTTCCAGGGATTGAACTCTGGTCACTGAGCTTGGTGGCAGGACCCCTCACTAACCCCAGACTGCCTCTTTCAAGGTTGTCACAACTTGGGAATAATACCTGTCACCTAATTGATTCCATTTAAATTGTTAGTAAATGGTGCTTTGTTCTCAACTGTTCCTACTAGTTGTTAGGCGAGCCACCAGAAAGAGAATAAACATACTTGTCAACTGACTCATAGAGAATATGATTCACTTTTGAGAGCACCAATTCACGGACTTTACAGTGATGACTATGGGGCTTTCTCCACAAAGTACACATGCTCCTGGAAGCTTCCGAGCCATGGAGTAAATCCTTGCCTGCTCTCTGAGCTTTCTCTGAAGAGAAGGAAGTCATTTAGGGAGACTCTCAGGGTCCACTCACTTAGTTCCCAGTTAGTTACTCCTGATCCCTTTGTGGTACCAGTTTATAAGTCCGTTTCCCTCTTGAAAGGAAGAATGTACCCTAAATAAACATAACTGTAAAACACATGAGGAAGGTAAATGGCAGTATCAATAAATATTTACAGAATGGGGTCTTTAAGGAAAATAAGCCCAACCCTTCCTCTTCCGGTACTGTCTCTTAGCGCTGAACCATCATTTTCCTCTCTGGCCAACCGAAAGCGGCTCAGGCTGCTTCTATCCTTGCAGCTTCTCCATCTTCGGAAGCTTTTGTGAGTTTTTCTTCTAAGGTCCATTATGAATATGGGAAGAGCCTGGTGAGAGGGAGCCTTGTGAGAAAGGAGGCTGCTGTGTTCTTCCATTGTAGCACTATTAATTGTTATTAGTTTCTTTCAAGTCCAGTTGTTCTTCTTTTTTTGTTGTTGTTCTTCTTTTTTGTTCTTCATTTTTAAAATACCACGAGGAATTTTGTTCTGACCTTTTAAAGTTTGAAGATATAGCTTTCGGAAATATAAAACTTCCTGTTTTCAAAACATTGTGGGATGAATTTCTGACAGGTTCCCTTACTTTTCTTTAGCATTCCTACCCATGGAAATTAAGCAAAAGCAAAAGACCGCATTGTTGTACAAAATAGCTAAGAATGATAAAGATGTGACAGGTAACCCTTATTATATACTGCTAAGGACACCTATAATATGAATCAAAAATTGAAAAGAGAGCATTGGGAATCTACATTCAGTTTTACCTTTCAAACTGTATATAAAAGGATCTCTTCGATGCCCCCTCTTCAAATCTCTTTTGGTTCGATGACAACTTTTTTTCTTTTTCCATCTAACTGGTTCCTAGCCTTTGCCTGATATTTCCTGGTTTCAGTGGAGAAGGTAAATCATGATTTTTAAAGTTCCAAAGGATAGTCATAAAACCATTGGAAACATGAATATGTGACACATAACTTGATAGAAATAGAAAAGCGAAGAGTGATGGATAGAGCTCAGGAAAGGGAGGGCCTGGGAGGGAACAGAAAACCACTCCCAACCTAGTGTCATCTTTAATGCTGCCAAACAACACCCACAGAAGCTAGAGAACGAGTCGGTTGGGAAGATGTCTGGAGTCTGCCACAGGGCAACTTCTTCCATGAACACAAACGTTTCAATTTGTGGGATTTGTGTGACACAGAAAATTGAAATCTAATGCCTCACTTGTTTGAAGTGCTAGCGCTCTCTCTCTCTCTCTCTCTCTCTCTCTCTCTCTCTCTCTCTCTGTGTGTGTGTGTGTGTGTGTGTGTGTGTGTGTGTGTGTGTGTGTGTGTGAGAGAGAGAGAGAGAGAGAGAGAGAGAGAGAGAGAGAGAGAGAGAGAGAGACTCCTGATTATGTACCATCTTATTTCTGTGCTTATTTGTATATTATAGTTCAATAGGACATTTAAAAAGATAAAACAAGACCTTTAAAATTCCATGACATTTTAAAATTGAATTTATCTAGCATTGGTAAGCTGTCTTTTCATTTATTCATCCACTTCAGTGGATGGATAAATCAAGTAGGTTTGTAATTCCAATAGGAAAAAAATAGTGTAAACTGTGGATTCATTTCTTGTTTGCAGTCCTAGAAGCTGGTAACTCAGACAGATTGACAGCAGTTGTCCCCACACGCCCCACAGTGCCACTTTCAGAGTAGAGTATTGAGCCTGCCTGGCTTCTATTTGATCTCTTATGGGAACATACAAAGCCATCATTTCAAAAAGTTGTCTTCTTGAAGGTTGGATACATGCATTTTCTCTTCCTTGCCATGAGGCAAACACAAGCGAATAATTTCTATTCCTGTAGCAGTGAATACAAAATCAAAAGAGGCTAACTCACTGTGGTGACAACTTCAAAGGGAATTCCTTTTTGAAGTTCATTGCTCTCCCTCACTTAGTACTGAAGCTTGTCCCCTAAGCCTGCTTTCAGTGGCCTCAGGAACCCTGTGTGTAGCTCAGGCCTCATGGTAAGACTGCCAGGATTTACATCATATTTTACCGAGCAGATACACATAGGCAGCTGAAGGCATCTGTCTTTGTGAAGAACCCTGGAGGGTGGGCGGCTGACACTCTGAGAACATGCTTTCAGAGATCCAGGAACATTCCAGGCTAAATTTGATGACCCGGGGTTACGTTTTGAAGGAATAAAAACTAAAATAACTAAAACTTAAACATTTAAAACTTGATGGCCTTAGATGATCACATTTTCTTCCTGAGCAGTATTGCTTTTCTTCATTATAAAACCGGGCTTCACTCCTTTCTCCTTTCACTGCCTTTCTCCTGAGTAAGCAAAGGGAAAGATCTACTTTCTCAGGAGTTTTTCTCCTATTAGCCTCTCAGGTCTGTGTCCAGGTCTCTGTAGCAGGATTTCAATTGCACAGAACTAACCTCTGTAATAGACCAGTACAAGATAGCGGTACAAAAGTGTTTTTAGTTGGTTTTTTTTTTTCATTGGTTATTTTATTTGTTTACATGTCAAATGTTGTCCCACTTCCCAGGTTCCCCTCTGCAAGCTCCCTGTCACATGCCTACTCCCCCTGCTTCTATGAGGGTGCTCACCCACCCACCCATCCACTCCTATCACACCACCCTGGCATCTTTCTGTGCTGGGGCATAGAGACTCCACAGGACAAATAACCTCTCCTCTCAATGTTGCCAGATGTCTGCTACATCTGTGGTTGGAGCCATGTCATGTGTAATCTTTGGTTGGTGGTTTAGTCAAAGAAAGAAAGAAAGAAAGAAAGAAAGAAAGAAAGAAAGAAAGAAAGAAAGAAAGAAAGAAAGAAAGAAAAGGCATGGCCCAATTGACAACACTCTATTCCAATACCAAAGAAACTGGATGGTGCTCTTGTATAAAGAGACCTCACTCTTTATTCTCTGAAGGGATTTTCAAAGGAATTTTAATTATGTGAAGTTTTCCCAGCTAGTCTCATTTCTGATGACCTTGGGAGCTCTGATTTTGTCTCAGAAAAGCATCACCTGTCTCATCAATTCAACATTAGTAACAAGGAACAAAGAGCTGCAAGGTAAAGATCAAGACAACAGAAGAGATATTTAAAATATCCACGTATTGTTATTTGCACTTGCTGTGACATCTTTTGTTCATTTTTGTTTGGATGTTCAAGACAGAAAAGGGTTCTTTCTATTCAGAACATTTTGGAAGGGAGGGAGGGTGGGTAGACATGATAAAATTTGGAACTTTTAGCTTTCTAACACAAGTATCATTGTTAGTGATGTCACCTCCTTGTTTTTCTAACCCTTGTTAATGGTCCTGGCCCTTTCTTTCTATAGCTCTACAAGGAAAGCATCCATTATCCAAACTGTGGTTGAAGACAGGAAGAAAGGGATGTACTTCCTCACTTCCCTTCCCTTCCAAAGGGAATATGGGGAATTGAAATCTCTTCTGCTGGCTTTCTGAAGGACTTTTTCCAATTAGTGTGATATAGTTTGTAACAATATCCTGGCCCCCTAAGGATCTATGGTTGACCTGTTCTTTTATTGAAGCAGGAAACAACCAGGACAAGATGAGCTCATGGAAAAGAAAGCTCTCTCTAGAGAGAAAACTAGGAGAATCCAACAGCCATCTAAGACCCTGAGATGGAATGGTCTATGGTCATGCATTATTCTGCTTACGTTACTGCTTAGCTATGAATCCAAGCAGGAATTGCAAGCTATTATTAGAAAAGCAAGCTAAATAGTTTGGGATGGATAACCTCATATCCCATGCATTTACTTCCCATTAAGAGAATCTAGCTTCCTGCTTAAGTGGATGTCTTTAAGTACTACTGGCTACTTGTCCATTCTAACTAGAGTCCTTTATTTTTGCTTCGGGATATTTCATAAAGAAAATGTCTTTGAAGTCTATAAGAAATAGAACTCTGTAATGGAAATATGTTTGATAAACATTAAAATCAGAGATTTAGATTTGGTACACGTTTTTCACCAGTTTCTTGAATTCCTTGAGCAACACTCACTCTCTGAAGCCTGTTTTTCCCTGTACATGAAAGACCAGACTAGAAATTCATCTTCTCCAGGGTCTCTTTCAGCTCTGAATTCTATGACTCTATATAGTTGATAAAATACCTTGCTGTGGTTATCCATCTCTGGCCAGGCAAAGAGAGTGATTTCTCATAAAAAGCAAGCAGAGAGCCTTATGAAGTGGTCACCAGTTTTCATCCTGCTTGAGATTAGATTCTGGTAGGATGCTGATTTTGAGCCTCCTCCAGGCTCTGAAAAAATATTCTTTTCTTCTGCTGCTTGACTATGTTTTAGTAGTGGTGGCTTAAGCAAACCATTAGCTCTATAGTGATATCCTGAGCTGGGATAAACTCCTAAGGCATTGTGAAACTCTGTTATTGCGTGTGTCCCTTTAAAAATTATATTTCGAATTATATTCTCCATTGCATTCACTGTTACTAAAGTTTTTTATATGTACATATAATATTACAAATGGAAAATAATGGCATAGTAACTTATCCTCAGTGTCATCTGCTATCTAGTATATGAGCTCTTCTCTCCATTTTTTGAAATCTATTAGTTCACACTGGTTCTCGCAGTGCAAAAAACAACACTTACAAAACATTCCTTTAACATGGATGCCTGGTAGTCAATTGTCTATAAGTATGAAGCCCAATAAAGATCAGGTGTTTATCATTTCATATATTTCACACAGAGAGAGAGAGAGAGAGAGAGACAGACAGACAGACAGACAGACAGAGACAGAGAGAACTTGAAGACCAACTCAATGGAGGGCATATTTGATTTTTTTAGTAAGAATACATGGAAATACCCCAAGAGACTAGCATTCAAGACTATTGCCTGAATCTGGGTTGAGCCATAATTTCAACATGACCAAACATAGCCTCAATCAATGCCTTTTACAAGTATGGAGTCTTATTGGACTGACTCTAAGTCCAGAGCCCAAAATACAGCTCGCTTCAGATGTGGTCAAGAGGAACTTTATTACTAAAAGTCAATGGTCTTCAAACCGTGTATTGACACATTGTGACCTTCTTCACAGCCTCATGGCTTCTGATCCAGGACTTTCATTTGAACTAGACCATGGCATTTATCTCACTAAAATTTCTTTACTTCATGGATGACTCTGTTTTTGCCTAGTGAAGACTTTTTCTGAGAATATCTGTATTCAATATCTTTAACAACAAATTTCAAGTATAATTTTTAAAATTATTTATTCATTTATCTTATGTGTTTGGGTGCGTTCTTGAATCTATGTATGTATGCCATGTGTATGAAGGTAGGAAAAGGTAAGAAACAGACCTACAATTCTCTGGAACTGGAGTTATAGCAGGTTATAAGCTGCCAAGTGGGCGGTGGGATTGGAGCCCAGGTCATCTTCAAATGTAGTCCTCTTACCTGCTGAACCTCCTCCCCTGTCCTGTAGTTCTTTTTTAAATAGGCATCTAATTTTTTAATATCCCCCATGATATTTTCTGTTTCTTCCTGATATGAGTTGGAGAAGTGGAAATGCCTCCATTTCTTCCATCTAAAATATTCCATATTCATAACTTTGAAAATATATTTCCTTGGAGTAAAACATTTTTATAGATTATTTTTAGTATATCCCCCACGAAAAAGAAGATAATAAAGTGGACCAGAGAGATGGCTTAGCAGTTAAGAGCACTGGCTGCTCCTCTAGAGAAATCAGAATCAATTGTCAGCACCCACATGGAAGCTCATGAATATCTATAACTCTGTTCCAGGGGATGTGGTACCTGCCTCTGGTCTCCTTAGGTACCAAACTTGCACACAGTGTACAAACACTTATACATATATTTTCAAATTAAATAAAAATAGCTCATTTAAGTTAATTGAATGAATTACTAGATTAATTCAATAAAAATTAAACTGAACACATTTTCAAAAAGAAAACATTTACCAAATTTCATGCAAAGCTCCGAATTTAATGCCAGCTTCTTTGCTCACTAAGAATAATCTATCTTCTAGAACACACCAATATAAGGTTGAGAGGACTCTGAAAGTTCTAAACTTGACCATATTGCTATATGGTTAAAACAGGCCAAGCCCAACGTGTCTCTCCAACAGAACTCGGGCATGCGAATGCAAAGTATTTATGCTGAATGTGTCCAAGGAAGAACTCTGCTCTTCTGTCTTTCAGTCACACAAGTCCAGCGCTGCAATTTCAGACCAGTTTAGGATTTCACTTATTTCTGCTCCCACGTTTTTAAAGCACCGCGTTCTATTTTTTCCTTTCCTGAGTTAACTTTTCTATCCATTCCTTCTTCCATCCTTATTCTTCAATTCCAGTCTCAGAATGAGGCTGTCTTACCGCCTTTCAGCTAGAATGCGATTCTGATGCCGACTTCCCTTTCCCTGCAGTGTCTAGTTCAATTCTGACTTCAGTTTCTTTCAGTTTTATTCAGTAAAATATTAGTGGTCATTGTATTACTGTCTTACAGTAAACTTTCCTAGAAAGTATTTTCCATTTTAACGATGATGTTTACCTGAGGCAAATGTCGCCTATAACTTAGTGAAATGAGATGAGGTCATTCTTCCATAGGTTAATTATCTTGTGGCCTAGTGGTCCAGAGCCTAGGAGTTACAGCTGGAGGGCAGTCCACTGTGGGGCCTGCTGCAGGCCAGTGAAGTATGCGAAACTATCTGGCGTATGAGTTTACCAGATCGGGATTGAGGTTATGAAAATAACAATGAATCACTGTGGCAGGGAAGATGTTGAGTCAAAAGGTCATGTTCACTGCACCAAACACTGGGGCTGCAATGAAAGTTTCCAACAGAACTGCTAGGGGCCTGGAGCACGCCCCTCTCCCATGAGAGAGAGGTTCAGGGGTTTTCCACTAGGATGCACACTGTGTGAATATACAGGCTCTTCAGGTCAAGCTGCAGAAAAACCTTCAAGTAGAGGTCAGAATCGCTTTTACCAATCAAATTCGGGTTTGCCATAATGAATAGTGGCAGACAGCAGCAATGCCTAAAATATATGTAAATATTATTTAGAAGTATTCGCTTTGAAGCAGCTTTTAGAATTTTGTTCAGCTAAATGTTATTAGGATAGATGTTATATTCTACTATATAAAAAAATCAGCACCATTCATTTTCATCAATTTTTATATAGTTTTAGTTTAGCTTGCAAAATAATGGGCTTCTCATTGACACTTTTTGTACATATTTATCCTTGTACTTCATTCTTGTTCATTTCCCCCAGTTTTTTCCTCCCTCGTCCCTGGTCCTCCTCTAGCTTCCAAAGTAGGTCTTTCTCTCTCTCTCTCTCTCTCTCTCTCTCTCTCTCTCTCTCTCTCTCTCTCTCTCTCGTGTGTGTATGTGTGTGTGTGTTAATTCTGCATTTTCCATATGAGAAAAAGAGTGTATATTTTGTTTTTCTTCCTGTTAGTATCTTGTTCCCTCCGTTCCCCTTCCTTCAGACTCTTTCTCTTCTCTCGCAATCCCCTTCCACACTCAGATATAGCATACATACACTTATAAACAAAGCATAACTTTCAAAGTTTCACATTTTAATTCTATCAAACCAAACCAGAATTAAAAAAAATAGATAACCTAAAGGATTATCGATCCATCATTTAAATATAAGATCTATAAGCCCCATTTTAACATGCTTTGGCCAGACTAGCTTAGTGGGACCCAATTGTCTTTGTTATTGCTCAGCAACCGTACAGTGTCACCTCAAAGTGTTTCACCTTGTGAATTTTCCTTTTGTATGTTTGGGCTTCTGGAGCTTTTTGTAAAATAGGCAAGGCTTTCACCATGGGTCGTCGATGTGGCATTCCAGTTCCATGCAAGATTAACATTCTGCTTGACAAACCTCAGTCCCTGGTTCTGGAACTTCCCTGTAAGTCACTGCAGGGCACAAGTGCCAAGGAGCCACAGCTTTGGTCTCCAGATGTCAACCCTTGAACTCCTATTTGATTTGGCGAGATTTTTATGACTATGCTATCTTTATGGCTGTGTAATCCCTTGACTTTTTACACAATATTTATAATATATTTATACTTATTTAAACTTATCCCCAACTAGCTTACAAATAAATGAGATTCAGACTATGGTTACTTCATTTGCCTTTGACAAGTACTGGGGGGTAACTCCTAATCTACTTCTCTAACTATTGGCCTGGCTACTTCTCCTTCAGTGTACCCTGAATATTTGCTGTTTTTCCTGGCCATGTGCTCATGGTCCATCTCCTTTCATAGTACCTTTTCCTCTCTCCCCTCGCTCCTCTAGCTTTTTCACCTCCAACCATGTAACTCAAAACCCATCTACCTCTGACACCCCCAGCAATTGGCTGTAGTCAATTTAATTTTACCAATGGTTCTAAATTAAAGAACAAGGATTGCACAACAAAAGCCTGTAAACATGAGAATTCACTTGTAGGTCTAGACTTTCTGGTACAGAACTTAACATTATAATACATTACAGTACATAGCAACAATCCAAACTTCACTCTTATATATGTAGTTAAAAGAAGAAGGAAAAAAGCATAGGAGCTGGCAGGAGAGGTATGAGGACAAAAATGCTGTTGCACACATGTGGGAGACCTGAATTTGGTTCCTAGAGCCTGTATAAAGTTAAGGGAAAAAATTGACTCCACAAAGTTGTCCTCTGACTTCCATATGGCTGGTGTGGTTCAAATACACCTCCCTATACACACACATTGACCCACACACACACACACACACACACATGCACACTAACAACATATTTTAACGATTTGAAATATAACATTTAATTTGGGAAAAATTATGATAAGAGGATTATAAACATCCTCAAAGTTTGCTTCTAATTAATGTGCTTTCAAAAAAGCTACAAGTGTGGTCACTTCTTTTGTTTTTTTAAGATATTTTCTTTATTTACATTTCAAAAGCTATCCTGAAAGTTCCCTATATCCTTCCCCCCCCCCC
>NC_034594.1:74580011-74593250 GCF_900095145.1 Mus pahari | reverse complement strand
TCTGGTAGTACTATGTCCAATTTTCTGAGGAACCGCAGGACTGATTTCCAAAGTGGTTGTACAAGCTTGCAATCAAGTGTGGACACTTCTAATGTGTACTCTAACAGGAGTGTGCATCCTTTCACTACCCTTGGCAATAGCTGTGTGGCACAATGCCATGAGCAACATCCCTGCTACTCTTACTTGGTGACGGTTTTAGCTGTAAAGCTAAAACTTTTATGTGGGCATGTACTTTGAGATAACTTTCAGAATTTTGTTCAGCTAATCTTTTTGGCAGTTCTGAAATGTCTATTTAATTTCCAACATTAAAAAAAAAAGTAAAGTCGTGATAAAAAAGGATGAGCCAGTTTCTGTAATAAACGTCAGACTATGATTCACTCATTGATTTCAGGCACAATGTAAGGACAGTACAGAAGACAGGTCATCATGCACAGTGCACTTGTCGCTTGCATTTATACTAAATAGGGGACAAGGCTGTTCCTTCAAATGGTGTAATTAAAAGGAAAATTACTAGGGAAGGGATATTGCCCAGTGACAGAATACCTGACTCCTACCAGCAAGATCTTTGTTTCCATAACCCCCAACCACAAAAAACTACTAGACTTGACATCCAGTAGTTAGTGATGATACGTAAGTCCCAGGCACTTGCTATGTGGACACTTTACATGTCCCTGTCACTTACTGCATGGCTTCTTTGCTCACAGCATAAAACTGAGACTCTGAAGCCACTATGCACACACTGTGAGTGCTCAGCTTCCAGACTTACAGTCATCCCACAGCCCATGCATACAGGGATAAGTATTTCGTGGGACTGAGCTAAGTCCTTCTGGAGCCCTTGACCATCCTTCTACCTGAAACATTCATTGCCAGACCTTGTGGCTAGGCCATTTCACCCAGATCTGGGTTCATGGTATCTTTCTACAGACCATATTCTCACATTGTCTTATCCAGTGGATTTTCTAGCCATTTGGTGTTTGTCTTTCTGTACCCCTCCTCCATTGTGTCTAAAGAAACCAGTGAATCCTCCTTTACTGCCTGCTAGCTACAACCCGGGGCTGAGTGCTACACGTTGCTCAGTTTTAATTGAATGAAGATGATTGTCATTTCTTAAAATAACCTTTAAGTTCACTAGGATTTTCATGCACATGAAAAAAATGCTTCCTGCAATTATCTAAGCTAATTAAGTGAGTCCCTAGGGTTCGGAGTTCATCTGCTGTGAATGAAGGTCTACTTTAACCATTCTCTGTCAGTCACCATGGGTATTCACATGTTTCTTGATGAGATCATCAACTAATCATTTTGAAAGTAGTACAGACTAGGTATGTTTATTAAGTTACATTCAGCTCATACAAGGAAGTCAGTGTTCTTATAAAATAAGTGAAGGAATCATACTCACTTGTCATTTCTATTTTTTAAAACACAGACATAGCTGAAGATATGCCTGTGTTAATTACTCAGTATTATTATTTACCAGCTCACTCTTTAACCTCTATTTAAACTCTCATTCTTTTTTTAATTGAAAATAACATTTTTTTTCATACAAGAGATTCTAATTAGCTTGTCCTTTTCCTCCCAGATCCTCACTAACTCACACCCAAGCCACACCCTTTCTTGCTCTCTCTCTCTCTCTCTCTCTCTCTCTCTCTCTCTCTCTCTCTCTCTCNCACACACACACACACACACACACACACACTGGAAAAAATAAAGTAAGATAAAATGAAACAAACAAAAAAGGGAACCAAAGAAAAAAATACTGAGATACATACAGTTTCGCCCACTCAGAAATCCCATGAAAACATAAAACAAGAAGCCATATTATATACCCAAAGGGAAAGGAGGAGGAAGAGAGGGGAAGGAGGGAAGGATGAAGGAAGGAAGAAAGAAAGAAAACACCTATACAAACTCCTATGAGAAAAAAAGAAATTTTCAACAATACCATTGAGTTAATTTTGTATTAACCGTCTACTGTTGGCCTGCCATTAAGTGTGATTTGTATATCCAGGAAGACTCCATTGGAGAAAACTAAATTGTCTTTTGCAAGCAGTTATCAGTTGGAGACATCTTCTGGTTTAAGCTTGTGGGCTTCTGTCCATCTCCCCTCTCTGTTCTGGGACTCCATCTGGCTTAGATAGACTCATGTCTATCTAATACCATTCATAATACCATTAGGGGTCTGAGTCCTGACTTGTCTAGCAAGCCATGTTTGCTTGGTGTGGTCCATTTCCTCTGACTCTTGCAATCTTTCTGCCTCCTCCTTCTCAGAATTCCCTGAACCCTGAGAGGGGAGATTTGATGGAAACACCTCATTCAGGACTCAGTGCTCCAAAGACTCTTGCTCTCTGCATATTGTCCAGTTGTTGATCTCTGAGTTAGTTCCTATCTACTGCAAGAGGAAGCTTCTCTGATGATGGCTGAGCAAGACACAAATCTATGAGTATAGCTCATAGGTCATTATGAATTGTAATTGCTACATTCCTTTAGCAGAAGAGTTTGCTGCATTTTGGTTTTCCCCCCAGGCCCATGGCCTATTCAGACACAGGTGCTGCACCACCTGAGCATTGTCAGGCATGGGTTCTGTCTTATGGAGTGACCTCAAGCCCTATCATATAGTGGTTCGCTAATTCCAAAGCTTTTCTGCCGCTGTTGCACCAGCATAACTTACAGGGTTTTTAGCTGGGTTGGTGTTTATTTTTTCCCCCTTTGGTACACTGTAGGGTACCTTACAGCATCACCAACACTAGTCAGTAAGAGTAAAGACTCCAGGTGGACGTGAAGCTTGACTTCCCCATCTTCAGTGAGTGGAGTAACTATTGTATTTAGTAATAGGGTCTTATTAACAGTTTGTGTAGAACATCCAATAGTCTTGACAATGGCCTGAGTGTTCGTAGATTCCCATGGGGCCTCCTTGGTCAATAACTTGATTGGATGTAACCAATTCCTGGCATTAAAGGCTTTGATTTGTGCCATAAATTCTCATTTTTTGTAAAGCACTTAAAATTATTAAGAGAAAGGGGGGGAAGGGAAGAAGAGAGAGAAACTTCTGTGAATTTTTTGTGAAAATAGTACTTCCCAGAAATTGATTAAGGGGACTAGACAGATATATCTTTGTAAAAACAAAATGCCTATATACACTGTCTGGGTTTCTCTTCCTGTTGGTGTGATATAATAGTCTGGTGAGAGAAATCAAGGGATGTGGAATTTATTTTAGCTCACAGTTCAAAGGGCAGACCTCATGGCAGGTAAGTCAGAGCTGAAAAGCCTGACACAGCTGTACATATCAAATTCACCAACTTCCTCACATGTTTCTGCAATAAAAATGATGCAGAACACAGCAACCACTTGCTTCTGTGCCTCTGTGTCTGCGCTCGGTACAAAATAGAGTCAGGAGGCCGTTTGTATTCACCCTTGTGATTCATTGGTGGTTGTGTGAACTGATGGTCAGCAAATCTCCCGTGAAGTACTTCATAGGGCAAATGTCACACAATTTGATGTTTTAAGTACTACTCGTTAAGAATCAATTAAAGCACCCTGCTTTGAGATGTTTTCACATGTTCATATTTAACATGTGTTTGTGTTTTTTTGTTTTTCTTTTTTCAGATAATCACAAAGACTGTTCTGGTGTGTCCTTACATCTCACACGTGTGCCGTAAGTGCCTCCAGGTTTTCCATTTAAGATCTTAAGAGATTTTTAGTTATCTGATGTAGAAGATTAATTACCCCAAAATGACTGCTGCCTCAAATCAATATTTATTGTCTCAGTGTCAGGGGGCTGGGCAGCTGTCTTATGAAAGGCTTCAGTGAAAGGCTATAGTCGTTGTTAGGTTCAGCCATGAAACAGTCACCTCCAATCTCTCACATAGTTGTCAACAGGGAGAAGACGTGGTACAGGATTGACAACCCCAGAGTGTGCAGGGCTGACAGGAATTCAAGACCGGGTTGATACAGTTGCATCAAACGTAAACTAACAACAGTAATAATAATTTTAAATGATAATAAAGCAAGGGCTTGATCAAAAGATGGGATTTGAGCCATTTGTTATTTAATGACATAATCTTGTAGTAGCACCCCATCTCCTTGGCTATATTTGTTAGACGTCACTTTCTACTCTTATATTGTCAACAGTCAAGGGAGAGAACATTGAACAAGAGCATGTTGTGACAACTCTGAATCGTGAGAACCCTGTTAAAGTCTCCAGAGAAGCTTGAATTCTGAAGGAGGGCAGTAGGATGAGCAGAGGAAGGAAGGAAAGGAGGAAATAAAGGAGGGAGGAGGAAAGGAAGAGAGAAAAAGGAGAAAGGGAGGGAGGGAAGGGGAGAAGAGAGGAAAAGGAAGAGCTGGGTCAGTGAGGAGACATGCTCTGGGACTGACATGCCCAGCGTGTGAAGGGCTACCTGGAAGTTCAGGACAGGCAATAGGTGGCGTCACTGAGTCCAAAGGCAGTTTGTAGGGAGAAGTTCATCATTTCAAGGAAGCTTCTTTCTTAGGACCTTCAAGGGTGGGATGAGTCCTACCCAGACTGTGGAGAATAGTCTGCTTTACTCACTGTTTAAAGTGCTCATTGCATCGAAAACGACAACAAAACCCTTCCCAGTGATCCCTACCTTGGCGTTTGAGTGAAAAAGCAGAACCCATAGCATAAACAAGTGCCCATATAAAAATAGCTATGGTAAACCTTCACAAAAATGAAGCAATTATTAAGAAAAATTAATATATTCTATCTCATTATATATATTATATATAGTGTGTATGTATATGTTTATATGGTTTTACATTTTTTATTTTAATTTTAGACAGCCCTTGATTGCGGGCATGTACCTTATGATGTCTGTCAACACTGTTATACCACCAGGAGAGAAAGGTGAGGAGTGGCCTCTTAATATTTACCATTATCTCATCAACTAACCTCTAAGAAGAGATATAGAGTGCACTCTATGAACTTGTAAAGTGGACAATATCTAGATACATATCTGAAAAATAAATCAGTTCTTTAGCATCCTTGGGTTTCAAATAGATTTTAAAAATCATTACAAGCCAGTAATTTACTGCTTTTCCAATATTTATTTATAGATATGCCAAAACAGAGGTCCATGGTTTGCTGGTGTGTTGTATAAAGACTAATTTTATTGCACAAATCAGCTATTCATTCTTTACATGTAAAAAGTTAAACTGCACAATATATAGCCGTATAAACTATTATGTTGGAAAGCTTCAAAAAAAGCAAGAGGCTGGAAAATCCACCACAGCTCAGATTTAGTAATTATATATACTAAGTTCCCTATTTGCAAAATGGAACTATCACACGATTCTCCTAAGCTGGAATAAACTACAAGAATACATACAACATCAATGATCCAACAAAAATATCACAGTGAATGTAGTATGTTTGTTTGAGTAAGAATCTTTTAAAATTAATGTTTATATGGTTTATATATTACTATTTTTAAAATTGACTTTAATGTCCTATTTATTAAATTGTTATTGTTTGTTAGACTGTAAGAGAGGAAAAGTATATAGAATAAGCCTATTGTATACATGAGCTACCAATTTAGTGACTCTAGGAAATTATATTCAATGTTTAAATTTCTTTTTTGCACTAACATAAAAACAAACTTATTTTTTTCCACGGAATAAAGTTCACAAAAAAGACACCAAGGAAGCCATGGCTCCCTGCACCTTCACAGAGTACTTTGAGTTGATCCTTGTCATTCAGTTATTGAATAAAATAAAAGCTTGAATGGAAATAGGATCAAGCTGTACAGTATGGAAAAGATTTAAAGAAATAAATGTGAGGCCAGAGGCTCTTAACATGCATTAGTAAAATGTGTGACACAGAATAAATGTTTGATACCTGCTGGGTAATGAATGAGCGTCCCGTTCACAAGAGAGCCAAGTGCAAGAGCCTGAGACTACCTCACTCATACTTCTAACATAAATAAATAAGTAAATAAATAATAAATAAGATGTTTTCCAACTGCATAGTGACTTCTCTCTGTGCCTTTGTCCCCGCAGTAGTGAATTCTGACATTTCGTGCCATTACAAAATGTATCCGATGCATGTGTTTGCCTACCGAGTCCATACTCACCATTTAGGTAAGAACTGAAGCTGCATGTTAAATTAGAAATACTGTCATTTGCTTGCTAGAACTGTAAATATAAAAATCAAGTTATGCTAGATCTTAAGTATGTCTTGTCCAATTCCTTGAATTCTTATGATGCTTTATTAAGATAGGCAACAGTTTGAAATCTGAAATATACTTAAGTTTTATTTTTGAGAAGAAAGTTAAATATTGAATGTGGCTCTGGGTTTCCAAATCATTTATTATAGTGCTCCATTCTGATTTCTGTTCATCAAGGTAAGGTAGTAAGTGGATACAGAGTAAGAAACGGACAGTGGACGCTGATTGGACGCCAGAGCCCCCAGCTGCCACAGGTTGGTAGAGTCTATCTTAATTCCAAGAAGAAGTAATTTCTTTTTAATGCCTTATATAAGTCTTTTGTGAATTTCCCTAGAATCCTGAAGTCTGTGACTCTGTCTTCACAATATCTATATAATATTAATTCCTGTTTAGAATTTCCAGTTTAATACTTCATCAGTTCTCTCGATGTGATGGCAGTTCTTTTCCTTTTACTAAGGAATATTTTTATGAGTTCTGTGAGAATTTAATATAATTTACCTTGATCATGCTCAACCTCTCAAGCTGACTTCCCACAGATCCACCAGACCTTCCTACCCACCCAACTTCAAGTTCTTTGGGTTTTTTAAAGTCTTGAAGTCGTATTTATATTACTGAATACTATTCGGAGTGGGCCCTACCCAGGAGCAGGGGCCCACCAAACCAGGAGTCACACAATTAGTGAAAACTGACTCTGCTCCCAGCAGCCATCAAATGACAGCAGTTCCTCAGTCCCCCTCAGAGGGACTTCATGCCTACCTTCCCTACCTCAGTTCTAAGACTTTGTCTGGCTTGAGCTGGCACAGGTCTTGTTCATGTTTTTACCTCATGTACAGCTGCCCTGTTCTGTCCAGAAATCACTGTTTCCTTGAAGTCACCCACAACCTCTGGCAGTAACAACCTTCGGCCGTCTCTTCTGAGGAGGTCTGGTATGATCTGGACATCCCAGTTAAGACTAAGCACACCAAGCCTTCTTCTCTGCTTGTTGACCACCTGGGGTCCCTGTGAATTGCCATCTGTGCAAGACAAAGCATTTTGATGAAGGTTGAGCAATGCACAGATCTATGGGCATAGCGATGTCTCTGGGAATCATCTTAATGTGATGTTTGTATTTTCCACCCTATCATTATTCAGTCCATTTCAGAAAACTCTGCTTCCAGTCTTATTGGGGGTAGAGGACTTTATAAACAGTGTTTGTTTATTTTAAACTCTGGCACTTGTGCTATAGTGTGGAACTGATGAATTAAGAGAGAACTCATTTTATCTAGCAATGTTTTTTGAAAGGATCAAGGACACTGTGTGTCTGTCTTTATCCGTTCTACCCACAATGCTCTGAACCTCACATTACTCCAACATGTAGTTCTAGGTAATAATGATTTTAGTTCATTGTTGTTTTTTTCTTTGGGGCAGGCTTTTTACCCTGTGGAACACCCAGTAGATGTTGCTTTTGGTGATATACTGGCAGCCAGATGTGTGTTCACTGGTGAGGGGAGGACCGAAGCCACCCACATCGGGTAAGATTCTGCACTCCCCCTATTCAGTTTTATCAGGTTAAGCCATGGATGTAGGTAACAGTTATGAATTATACAATTTCAGTATCTTGAACCATTATGGCAAACTTGCACTCTATCACTCCCTAACTGATGGCTATGGAAAAGCCCTAGAAAGTGGCCTCACTTGGGAACATTTCTTTCACTTGAGTTCTTTTGCCCTCAATTAAGCAGAATAACAACCACACCCATAATTCTTTCAGTGTGCCGATTTCAAGTCTGTAATTCTCAGTTCCTGTGTACCAAGCGAGTATGGTACCTCTTCCCTTTCCAATAAGTGAAGCCAAGACATAACTACTTTTCAAAATGCCAAAGCTCCTTCAAGTAATTCTGATTTGTGTCATAAAATCATATTCACAATTTCTAAAGCATTAAGGACAGTTTTACAAATAAATTAGAAATTTTAAATGAAAGGCAAACTTTTGTGAACTTTCTGTTAGAAAAGGATGCAGGTGCCTCGTTGCCATATTGAACTAGATTCAAAGGTACTTTCTGAGTGCACTTGGAAGCTTGAGAGAAGTTACAGAGAGTAAAGATGATACAGAAAGGTTTTCAGAGGAGTAGTGACTACCAACTAGGAACCACACTGGAGAGAAGAAAGGACAGGAACATTTCATGGAGTTTTCATGAACCATGGGTTTTCTTAGAACATAGGTTTCCATTTTATCTGAATGGGGAAACTATCAATTTGTATTAAAGAAGAAGCTTTCAGGCAGCTTTCCGAGTGTATTCCTTAAATCTTTGGAGAAGACTGGAGAAAAATCAATAAACGTATTGACTTATCATAAAGGATGATAGGACAATATAGACACAACCACACTAGAAAAGGGGAAGGGGTCACACATTCTGTGACAGGCTTTGACACGTGAGCTAACAGGATCCAGCGGGTATTGATCAGCTGCTCTCTGTTCTGTACTCTTGTGAGGCCACAGGAATGGTAGTTAAATGCCAGAGGTTATTTTGTTAACCTTCTCAGAAAGTAGAGAAAGTAGTTCAAAACAAACACTTTCAAGAGCACTGCTACATGTATCGATTGGCAATCTTTAGTGTGAGGCCACAGAGTATCTTAGCCTCCCAGACCTTAACCCTTTGGGTAAGGGGGCATCATTACACCCCTGGCCAGACTGTATCTGTGGAGTTTCCTCTCTGAAGTAATGCCAGCCATAGGCATTAACCGCTTGTTGCAGTGCCAGAAGGAGAAACCCAAGTGGTCCCAGAGGTTTCTTTTGAGTTCATGAGCCTAAAATAATTCTAGTCTTTGTAAAATTGTACATTTTCCTTTAAAATAATACTTTAAAATGAGGATATTATTATCTATCCTTTTGTAACTCTCTGGTGAGATAAAGTAAACACTATTTTTAATACAGATGAAATAGAAAGGGATTATGGCAAATTAAGTTATTGGATGAGTTTGAATTTCGAATGTTTAATTTATACTACTGATTTACTTTTTCCAGAATAATAAAGTAATAAGGCATGTTTGAAGAAATCTAACGGTGAATAAAATTTTTATTATAATGCATATTATAGATGCATATAATGTTTCATGTGTCTTTTAAATTTGGAAAAAATACTGTCTACAGTGTTTCTGTGTTTTGTACATTAACAGGTGTAGTCTCCAGGGTACAATAGGATCACAGCTGAAAATGTAAACGGCAAAGAAAAGAAATTTCTTATTAAATTATTCTTTGTAAACTTCCTCCTTTCTCTCCTCCCACCTAACACACACACACAGAGAGAGAGAGAGAGAGAGAGAGAGAGAGAGAGAGAGAGAGAGAGAGAGAGAGAGAGAGAAGCTCACTGGATGTCGATCTGACCCAGAGTTTGAAGCAGTTCGGTACAAATCCTATTTGCTCCAGGCTAGTTGGGAAACTCCTTGACGTTTTTAGAAAAATATCTACCTGACTTTTGAAGCATTTTGTCCTATACCACCCCTGAAACCATGCTGGCTTTGTCCCACAAGTAAAATTTTTCAGTTAAGTGATATTTTATATTAGCCAAGTTAGACTCTTGTAACCTTAAACTTTTTAGACTAGAGAAGTGTTTGCTTAGATGGAAAAATCATGATTCATTTCAAAATACTGAAATTGAGAAAAAGATCCAAGCACAGTGCTGCACACCCATTGATGCTGAAGTAGAGACTGTAGGTTTGAGAACTTTCTGGGATACATGGTGAGTTCAAAGCCAACCTTGACACTGACTGTGCTTCATCTGAAGATAATATCTCAAAACAAAACAAAAAATAGGTTGATTTAATAATCTGCATGTCCATTATGGGGGAATAGAAAAGAAAATGTGGCATATTGCACAGTGGGGCATTGTTCAGCCTTTAAAGGAAAATAATTTATTACAGCATGGATGAATCCGACTTTGTGCTAAGTAAAATAAGCCAGGTAGAGAAACAAATGCTGAATGAGACTACTGTTTAAAATATTAAATCTATTTGGTGTGTGTGTGTGTGTGTGTGTGTGTGTGTGTGTGTGTGTGTGTGTGTGTTATATACAAGCACCTGTGTCATACCATATGTGTGGAAATCAGACCACTAGGAGGAGTCTGTTCTCTCTTTATACCCTGGGTCCTGGGAATGAAACTCAGAACTTAAGCTTGTTGGCAGGTGCTTTTAATCACTGAGTTGTCAGGCAGCAGCCTTACTTTTATATGTGTAATCTAAAGATGCTGAAGAGTTAGAGTAACAGTTAGCAGGACTCAGAGGTAGAGTTAAAGTAGGACTGACTGGGAATGGTTGGTTGAAGAGTATACATTTTTAAATTGACAAGAAAATAGCTTTTTTTTAATTTTCTGATAGACAACTAAGTGACTACAGACAATAATATATATTTTAAAATAAATAAATTTCAAGAACCTAAGTATGAAAAAGTGATAGTTCTGCAAGGTGGTGTATGTACCAAAGTATGTTCTCTGTTGGATGCACATGCTAAAACATAATATTGCTCCTAATATATGGCACCAAGATTTGTCAATAAAAACTAGCGTTAAATGTACTTTTTAAACATTTGTGTTTAAGTCTAGATAAATTAACAAATGTACTGAAGGATAAAATGTTACACATAAATGTATATTTTTCAAAAATTATAAAATAATATATCTTAAAGAAGAAACTGCATAAAATAGTAATAACATTGTTCCAGTGAATCTGTGAAAAATACTTTATGCCTGTGGTACATATTTTACATTCAATGAGACACTTCTCTAAATTAATTTCAAATGTTTAGCCAAGTTTAAACAATTAGAATCTATTTAAGTCAGTCAATTAAGCTAATTAAGTCAGCTAATCACCCCAAATTTTTTAGACTAAATGTCTACATTTGGNTGCTTATCAGGTAGCATTTACCTGTTTAGTCAACTTACTGGTCATCTTCTCTCTTGAAATGTGTTATTTTGTGACAATATAAACAGAGGAGAATAATGACAATGTATCGAAGATATTTTTCCTAAACAAATAAAGCATGTTATTTATCATTTTAATTCATCGTTTGCTGTTACTGTATCACATACAAAATAATGAGGGTCTCTTATGACATTTTATTCTCCGGTATAATATACTCTGTTCATTGTCACCCACATTTCCTTCTCTTGTCCCCTTCTTTCTCCTTCAGAACCAGTTCTCTTCCAAAATAGTCTCCTTTCTACCTCCTGTCTTTTGTTTGTTTGTCTTTTGTTTTTTTTTCTTTTTTATTAAATATTTTCTTTATTTACATTTCAGATGCTATACCCTCTGAAAACCCCCTATCCCATCCTCCCCTCCCCCTGCTCACCAACCCACCCACTCCCACTTCCCTGTCCCGGTATTCCCCTACATTGGGGCATCAAGCCTTCACAAGACCAAGGCCTCTCCTCACATTGATGCCTGACAAGGCCATCCTCTGCTACATGTGTGGCTGGAGCCATGCGTCCCTCCGAGGGGACTCTTTGGTTGGCAGTTTGGTCCTACTCATGTCCTTTTATTAATCAACATTTTTAAGTGCAGTATTTGCAAAGTGGAAGGTATATCATTAAATACTTACCCTTTATTGTGCATCTTTAAAAGCACTTAGCTTTCATAAAACACAATCTTTAACATCTCATATTAATTTCCCAAGATAGTATGACCCATTCTGGTTATATTTAAACCCAGATTCTGTTAATGATAAGAAACAGGGCTAGGGGAAGGTACCACTGAGTTTGCAGAGTGTCACTGACTACAGTTTCAGCATGACCTACAGACTCGGGGATTCTCTAGTGATTCATTTCAGAATATTTGGCACTTTCTTAAATCGCCATTATGAACCTTTGTATTAGGAAATATTTTTATAAAAGCCTCCATGAGTCTGAAGTAGATGGTAGATACATAGATACAAATGAATAATTTTCAGAAATACCACCAAAAATATATGCATTTGAACTAACTCATCATTCAGCAATGGTGGCTTATCAGGACCGCTGTATCAGAACGTGATAAATTACAGGCAGTGATTCAGCAAGAATATTCTCCATTCACCATTCATTTCTTGAGGTTTCCTGTCTTTCCAGGCCCACCAAAACATGTCAGATTTAAAGCGACTAATATGAAGTATGCTAGTGTAAAGGCTTTTGACAGTAGGTTCTCCTCTAAGACCCATGGTTTCACTAGCCTTTTCAAATGTATGACTTTGTACTTTCCAATACATAATTTCTAACTTATTCGTGACTTTCCTTGCCTCTAGCATTGGTGTAAAATTACTTTAGTTGACGCTAGTTTCTTATTTTATATTCTAATCCTTTACCGATTGCCCTCTCACTGGTTTCCTGGCAACGGGAGTAACACGTTTTACCCATCACTAGATAGGCTGATGATTCTTTTTAGCAAACATTTCAGTTTAGCTCCTTGTTCCCAGATTGATTACCTTTTATGTACACAGTCATATCGCCTACAAATAAAGATAGGTTGGCTTCTCCCTTTCCTATTTGTATCCAATCGATCTTCTCCAGTTGTCTTATTGCTCTAGCTAAGACGGCCAGTACTTTATTCAGTAGACATGGGGAGAGTAGACAACCTTGTCTTTTTCCTGGTTTCAATGGAATTGCTTTGAGTTTCTATCCTTTTAAGGTTGATGCTAGCTGTGAGCTTACTGTGCATTGCCTTTATTATATTGCGGTATATCCTTTTGTGTCCTGTGATGGTTATCTTTATATCAACTTGACAGAAGGTACAGTCATTGAAGAGGAAAGAGCCTCTATTGAGAAAATTTCTTTGTAAAATAGGGCTATAGGCAGGACATTTTCTTTTTTGTTTGTTTGGTTTTTTCGGGGGGGTGTTTTGTTCTGTCTGTTCATTTTTTTAAATTTTTGTTTTTTTCTTTTATTATTATTATTATTATCATTATTATTATTATTATTGTTATTATTTTCTTTATTTACATTTCAAATGCTATCCAGAAAGTTCCTTATACCCCCCACCCCTGCTCCCCTACCCACCCACTCCCACTACTTGGCCCTGGCCTTCCCCTGTGCTGGGTCATATAAAGTTTGCAAGACCA
>NC_034594.1:74506816-74577674 GCF_900095145.1 Mus pahari | reverse complement strand
AACTCACTTTGTAGACCAGGCTGGCCTCGAACTCAGAAATCCACCTGCCTCTGCCTCCCGAGTGCTGGGATTAAAGGCGTGTGCCACCACGCCCGGTTCTTTGTGTGGTTTTATCATCAGGGTAATAGTGGCTTCATAAAAAGAATTGGGCAATATGCCTTCAATTTTCATTTTGTGGAATATTGAGGAATATATTAGCATTAATTTCTTTGCAGGTTTTACAGAATTCTCTGCTGGATCCACCTGGCTCTGACTTTTGTTTCTTTGGTTGGTTGGTAGGTTGATGATGGGAGATTTGTATCCATCTCACTAGGGCTTATGGGTCTTGTATTAGTCATAGATCTCTAGAGGAATCAAACTGCTAGAATGAATCTATGTAGATTGAAAGGGAATTTATTACAAAGGCTTACAGACTGTGGTCTGTCTAGTCCACCAATGTCTGTCTGCTGATGGGAAGTCCAAGAAAGTGAGAGATGTTCATGCTACAAGGCTGGATGTTTCTGTTTGTCCTCGGTATCCCTTTGACTCTCAAAGAATAGTTTCTAATACCAGTGACAGAATCATAGATGAACCTGCCTACAAGAGAGGGCATGCAGGCTAAAACCAGAAGAAGCTCCCTTCTCCCATATCCTTTTATTATGCCACCACCCGTTCCTCTTAGAGCACATAATTTTCTGACCAGCTCTAAAACTGTTCAAAGATAATTTGGGATGGTGTTTTGACACCATGAAGAAGTGCACAGTGAGCAGGTGTTGGCTTGGGGTTGCTTCACTTCACGATTTGCTTTTATTGCATGGAAAAGGCTGTTAAAATGACATATATCAGATTTGCAGTAAGAAGCCAAATGATTTCCGAAGCAGCCACAGAGCTGGTCCTCCTTTCGGGAGCTGATTCCCGAGGTCTCACGGGAACCACACATTTTCACAGCTTACAGGAATCGCATCTGATTTGGAAAATATTTTTATTTTTTTCCCTTTTCTTGCTGATGTCATCTAGGTTGCTATGGAAAGGAATTGATTGCCTCATGACACTGCTGGAAAAACCAGTCCTGATGAATTCCTCCAGAGCAAACAGTCTACGTTAGAAAGCTGCTTTTTGATTAGGCTTACTAAAAATGGTTACAACTAATAACCGAAAGGGAACGTTATTTATCCAGAATTAAGTTGCTATGCAAGCCTTCTGAAGTGGGTGGATACAAATCCTTAATTACCACAGAGAGTCTTAGATACCTGGTAGTCTGTGTTGAGTGAGGAGGAAAACATGCTTTGTAAAGGATCTGGTGTTATTTCTATTACCTGGAACTGTTTTCTTGGAACCAGCTACTTTGCTGTTTTAGACATCTACACTTAGCATTGTCTGTCAGCTGTACAGTATTACCTGGGTAGGATGTGCATTCCTTAGAACAGCTTACTCATATTCACTGGGAATCGCTGCTCACCTTTCTTCCGTTCCTTACTACCTAGCTCCAGTCCCACTGTCAGATATCAGGGAGATACTTATGATACTTTAGGAGTCACATGACTATAAAAAGAAGGCAGGGAATCCCAAACAAGTTTCTAGGCACTGGACCGTAAGTGTGCTTATAAGTAATACATGAGATTCCTATTGGCATATTTTAAATTTTACCATCTGTCCTCCTTTTGTTACTGATGGATTATAATAAACCCTGATTTTAAAAAAAAAAAAAAAAAAAAAAACAGCTTAGAGAAGAAAGGGTTCATTAGCTCATGATTGAAAGTTACAGACCATCTTTGCAAAGAAAGAAGGGCAGTTAGAAATCAAAACAGCTTCTGACATCCATAGTCAAGAGCAGAGAAAAGATGCATGCATGCATGCATGCATGTGTCTGGGCTCCGCACACCTTCTGGTCCAGGACCGGAACCCAGGGAATGGTGCCACCACTATTAGACCAGTTCTTCCCACATCAATTAACGAAATCAACCAGTCACCCACAGCCAAGCTGACAGGTGAATCTAATCTAGATCATTCTCACTGAAATACCTTTCTCAGATGTCCCACAGCTTTTGGTATCCACTTGACACAGGTTACAATCATCTCAGAGTGGAGACTCAATGGAATGAACACACGGATCTGATTAGTCTAGTGCCTTGCGTTTGGGAAATTGTCTCCATTCCTAGTTGATGCAGGAGAGTCCAGCATACTGCTCAGAACACTAAATCTAAGCTGGTGACCCAGAGCTTATAAGAAAGCTAAGCTTGAGACACCAGCTAGTGTCCCTCCATCATGTCTACTTTAAGTTCCTCCTTGAGCTTCTGACCTGACACCCTATAACCTGTAAACTGAAATATACCATCTCCTTCCCTATTCATCTTTTGGTCAGGGAGTTCTCTTGAAAGCAACAGAGATGAAACTGGAACACCAGATGATTCTAAATTGTTCCAAGTTGATAACTGGAAAACACCATCACACCATCATTAAACAAATACTGTAATTTTAAAAATGTAATTATTTATGTGTAGGTATTATAACACGGTAGGTAAATAAAGAACAAAAGGATTTATGAGGAAACCTGTATCTCTGAGCTACTTAAATATCATTTTTATCTGTGACACTGGGTGATATCCACAGAATAACCAGACACTGATACTTCAATGTTGGATGGAAATACATCTTTGATGTTGAAGACTGTGATAAGTTTTAATGAGAAATATAAAATAGATGCAGTTCTTCTCTATTGTGGGCAGATTTACAGGTTGCATTTTTCTTGCATTAAGGAAGGGTTTTCTATGAGCACTTTCGATGTTCTCTCTACTTTCCTCTTCCTACAGTGGCACATCTAGTGATGAAATGTGCAACTTGTACATTATGTATTACATGGAAGCCAAGCATGCAGTTTCCTTCATGACCTGTACACAGAATGTGGCTCCAGATATGTTCAGAACTATCCCAGCAGAGGCCAATATTCCAATTCCTGTAAAATCCGACATGGTTATGATCCATGGGCATCACAAAGGTGAGTCGGATATTTAACTCAGAGTATCAGATGGCTTTCTGCTCTGTATTTGCCTTTTTGTGTCTCACTTAACTACATTATTAATCAATTATTTCTAACTTCTTTAACCAATCACATATGCACACATATATTTCTCCCCTCTCTTTCATATACAATCTCCACTCCCTGGCATATTTCCATCAAAACAGTAAAAGAAGGCTCGGTTGATACAGTGTTTAGCACTAAAGCATAATGCCCTCGGTTCTGATCCCCATCACTAGTGTACAAAAACGAGACACAGTAGTGTACATCCGTAATCCCACAGCAGGAAGGCAGACAAAGGCAGGTCCCAATGCTCTCATGGCTACCCAGCACAACCCCATCAGTGAGTGAGCTCCTGATTCAATAAAAGACACTGTCTGAACATCCAGCATTGATATCCTGCCTCCACAAACATGCACACTCATGTGTAAAACCATCAACATACACACACACAAATATATGCACACATTTACAGTGCATAGTACACACACAGTTTTCATGTACAAATAGACACTCAACACACACATTCACACACACACACACACACACACATCTGAGTCAGCACATACATATATGCATGTGTATACCACTTACACAAATGTAGCAAATAGACAAGCACCCACATGGATACACAAATACATACACACACACACACACACACACACACACACATAGTGTGCCTTTTCAAGTGAAAGATAATTCTTGGCATTCCTTTTCTTTGCTCTTGAGGTTTGATTTTCAAACCCATGCTTTAGCTTTTTGCTCATTTGCAGAATGGTCACACTTGACTGTCATTCCTGTAGTTTTACATTGCTACAGCATGAAGTTTGCTAAGGCTTTATGGAGTTTTGTAAATTTCACCGTGAAATGCCACAGCAGCTAGTAATCAGGTTGTTGACTACAATGCTAATATATGTAGAGAATAGAAGTTTATATATTTTTTAAAGTGCCTTAAATATGATTTAAAAAATAAATATGAGTACTTGAAACATTTTTTAACGTTACCAAAGAAAAAATTAGTTGGCGTGGTTATGGAACAAGACAGGTGGTTGTGCTGTGGGTGGGAGACGGAGAATGAGAGTACATAATATAATGAACATAGGTCCTGAATAATGCTAAAACCATTGTTTTGATGATAGAATCCCAGTAAACTAAGTCTGTAATATATGCTGATAGTTCATGATCAACTTCTTTGATTTTTTACAGAAACAGAAAACAGAGAAAAGAGTGCTTTAATACAGCAGCCAAAACGGGGAGAGGAGGAAGTATTTGAGCAGGGTAAGCATCCTGCCTCTGTAACTGGCCCATCAGAGTAGTCCCTATCCAAAGAGGCAGCCAAGGGATGACGCGATAAGATAGTTTATGTCACTGTTTCAGCCTCAGACCATATCTCCACTGTTCTTACATGGTGCATAATTAATTTATAACTAAGTAGTCATTTATCACACTTAGCCATAAGAGCAAGATTCCCTAGTGTAATTGAGTCCCATTTGGCTTTTTTTCTGCCTTTGCTTCCGTTTTTTTGCTATTGCAGTTTTTCCATACAGTTTGTAGAACTGCACATTAAACCGTGAGAAACAAGCGTCGCGCTGCTTCTGAAACCTAGTGAATGTCTCCATTTAAACTCTTAGGTTACTAACTATATGTGAGCTTCAAGCCAAAAGAACTTAAGAATTCAACCTGCCTCTTCTCTGCCCTCAGCTGGACAGGATGGACTACTGCTGTGGCTTCATAGTCTCCTGTTATATTGCCATCTGATGAGTTAAGAAGGCATCCTTTTTCCTGTGTCCTGTGTATTAGGATTGTTTGAAGCTATAGTGTCATAAACCACATGTGCTGGCAGTGAGAAAGTCCACTGCAGAATTTTAGTCCCTTACCAATTCTTTGGAAAATACCGTTTTGTGTCGGGTATTAGAGTATATCATCCTATTAAGTCATTGCTGCCTATATATGATACACGTCTAAACATTAGCTTAATATTTATACAAAGATATGTCAGTTTAAGACAAAAGAGAAATGGATGTTTTCTAGTCACGGTGTGTGGGAGTTGGGCCGAGAATATACCTCAGTGGGGAAGGTGCTTGTTGAATAAGCCTGAGGGCAGAGTTCACATCCCCACCACTTCCAAAGAAGGCAGCCAGACATGGTGGCCTGTCTGTAATCTCAGAGCTTGAAAATCCAAGACAAGGGATCACCTGCTCAAACTGACTATGGAGAGCACCCAACTGGCTGAGCTCTTAGTTCAGAAAACAAACAACCAAACAACAATAACACCAAAACTTACATCAGTAAGTAGAGATCAACTGAAGAGGATACCTGCATTAACCTCAAGCCTACACCACACACACACACACACACACACACACACACACACAGAGGCATGCACACATGTGTACCCATACACACAAATGCAAACACACATACATACATAACCATCACGGACACACACACACACACACACACATACACAAGAAAATATCGTATTAAAATAAAGTATTAAAAGAAAATAAAGCTTAAGATATTTCTATTTATGTGTTAACTCAAAACCAGGAGGATAACTGTCCTAAAAAAGATCTGTATATCTGGTTTTTTTTTAATCCCAATCACTGCCCCCCATACACAAACACAAGGAATAATAGCTAACTTTATGGATTCTGTTGATATATTTGTTAGCAACTCAGGAATAATCACCTAAATACAGATAGTATTACAGAGTTTAACTATGCTGAAATTTGTCAAGATTTACAATTAATTATTTTCACACTGGACAGTTTGAGTTTATGTCTTTGAAATAACTTGAGCAGTCTTAAAACTCATTCACCAATGCTACCATATATGTAAATATGTAAGATGAGACCATCATTTGCAGATATGTAAACTGAGGCAGGATTGTCCTTTCCTTTTGACATTAGTTAGTTGATCAATGCTAAAAACTCAAAAGCTTTATGAGCAAATCAGTCTTATTTCTAATCACTGGGATCTAGAGCGTGTCAAATATGCATCCTGTTGTCCCTTAAAGCCTTACCACCACCATATGCTGCCATGTCTCTCCCCTTTCCTTTATGGCATCAAGTCTGACATGTACCCAGACTCTTGGGAAGTCAAGAGAACTGTCCTACTGTGTATTCTTCTGCTTACAGTTGAAAAACACTGTAAGGAAAAGTAATATAACTTGGAAAGAAATATTACTCTGACTCAGTTGTAGAAAATAAGCTCTGGTGTTCACATGCTGAAATGGGTATATCCATTATCCCCTCCGGTGTTCTGTGAAGTAGTGACCCACAGAGCCATGCCAATGGCCACTGTAGTCTCTGTGTTAGCCTGCTGGGCACTGGAGACCATCGGCTGAATATTTAAGTGGAGACACAGAAAATATGTGCATTCACACAGACTATCTGATGTACTAATGAGATCAATCTATTTCTTTACAGTGCACAGGCTAAATCTACTCATTAATGAGAGAACAGCCCATTCTTCAAAGAGACATTTGTTTGCACAAAATACCTATTTATTTCATTCCCCAGGAAGTCGTGCTGACCAAATAGCTAGTAAGAGGACTGTAATTATTCAAACAAATGACTCCATGTGCCATAAATTTTAAAGTAAACCCTTAAAATTAACCCATGACTTTATTTTGTTGTTCAGGCCAAATTTGTGCTCATGCATTCACCCAAGTTGCATTTACTCTTTGAATGTTTTAACCTTCAACAAAAAATAGACCTAAATCATTTCTGCTGTGCTAGCCACAAACCAACAAATATCATCTACACTAGTTCCACAGAAAGTCTCAAAATCTGGTAAGGAGAAGAACAGTCATGAAACAAGAAAACAATGACCTATAACATCAGGGACCTGTGTGCAAAGGCAAGCTTTGTACTGACCACCAAATACAGGTTCTTTTGCAAATAATATAGATGATCCAATGTATGTATACAAGTATATACTCAGGTATATACACATCTATACACACATATATATAAAATAGTAATATACTATCTATCCATAAACCACCATATGGAATGTATGTATGCAGCATTCATTGGAAAGCTGATTGGCAGAGAAAGGACATAATATGTAGTAAATACTATGTCTTTTAAAAGGATAAACTTTCCTAAGATGAAATACATGGGAAATGCTCATATTCTATTAACTGAAGTAAATATATATATATATATATATATATATACATACAGGGACTGGGGTAAAGTCCCAGTGGATAAAGTTCTTTCCATTGCAAACATGAGTGGAGATCTAAATTCAGATCCCAGCACCCACATAAAAGTGGGTGTGTGGGCATGCATTGGTAACCCTAGCACTGAATGGGTGGAGACAGAAAGATCCCTAGGGCTTGCTGGTTATCTAGATTAGCCAATCTGATTGAACTCAACAAGCCTTTTAACATGGGTTCATATAATACCTTGTTTTTTTCTTTGAAATTTTTTTCCCTAAAAGTGATAACTATTAACTTTGCTCCCAGAACATTAATCTTGACTGAATATCAGTTGACATCGGAGTCATGTGAAGCTGTGTGGTGTGGTGGGTGTGCTTATTCTTAGCACACTGGCTTTCCACAGCGCCCTTTACTAATGTAGCTCAGGCTCCTCAAATGCTGTCATTTCTGAGATACCAAGGAGTCGCTCTTACATAACGGTTTTTCTCCTCAAATTGTTTTAGACAACGCAGCAGTTGAAAACATCTTAACAAGTCTACAGGGTTATTTTTTAATAATGGTTACTTTGAGTTTTTAAATAATAATTCATTATAGATGAAAACTATACAAACTATAAATAAACAAAAGATTGGTAGTACAAAGACGTACCTGTATGTAAAATATATATTACACATATAGTTTAAATATATATTCATATATATTTAGTGAAAATATTTATATTAGATACAATATATATAAATTTATATTCTTTTAAAAAACTATTATATCTTGCATTTTTCCTAAAATAATAAAATCTCTTGGTAAGACAGAATTATCTTTCAGTTCTGAGAATCAAACTCGGATAATGCTAGGTAAGTGTTAACTACTAAGGTATATACCCAACCTACAGAAGTCATTCTTAATGGCTGTATAAATAGATTATACTCCTATTGGCTTTTAGATATCTTATTTCTCTGTGTATGAGCTTACATGTGAACAAATTAATTGCATGTGTCCCCATACATGAAGACAGAAATATCACCACCCCTTAAAATTACTGTAAGTGAGGAATTGCATACATACGTGAATACAATAAACTGTGAATGATAACCTGTATTTAGCAAGTACAGTAATAAGTGAACTGGTGCCGACATTTATAATAAATACAACAAATTAGAAAGTGAGCCATTACAGATGTGTGAATCCACTTCCACTGACTGTGGGTGAAGGGAATGAGAACTAGGTAGCTGTCTGAAAGGAAACAATGTTGACACCTTCTGAGCAGATGTAGACACACTCCGAGCCCTCTCACATGTCGCAGCTGACACTTTTGGAAATATAATGCATGCTTTCTAAGGTTTTCTTGGTTCATCTTATAGTTGTTTGCTATACCAGATGTACCACCTAAGGTTTCTGTCAACATTATTTAGGCACGAAAGCTTACCTGCCTCAAGCAAGAATCTATATAAGTATATTTAGAAGTTTTGGAATTCAGTATCACTATCCTTAAAATTCAGAGTACAGATGTCGCTAGGAAATATCTGTTGCTTGTCGCGGTGTAGCTCATTGCTTTCCATGACTTGAGACAGAGATGAAAGCTCAGATGTATGGTCCCAGCACATCTTCACAGTGATGCATTTTCCTCTGGACAGCATTTATTTTGCTGCAGAAAGGACCACAGACATGTTTTATTCGGTTTGCTTAAAACTCTCGTCATTGGAGTCTTTGCCCTCATGTAATCAATCCTCCCATGCAAAGGTCAGAATGAGCTGCTGTGATCCCAAGGCAGGGAGAATTTGACAAAAATACAATTTGTAGAGGGAAAACACACCATGACCCCAGACAGTTAAAGGTCATCAGACACCTTCTGTGAAACAGGAGAGTTCTACAGTGGTTCCATGCTAACAAAAAATGAAATACCGTTGTCACGTTTTATCAAGTAAGCAAAAACCAAGGAACGGAGCTGCAAGTTAAAACCCTAACAGACTTTTAGACTGGAGAACTTCCTGAAGTAAGAGCTAGTAAAGTGTGGAGGACCGAGACACACCCAGATGTGGTGGCTGAAATGTGTATTTCTTTGCCTTGTTCAGAATAAGATGTTCCTTTGATCTCCTTACGAAGTACACGTGATTTTAATATCATCTTAGCTGATTCCAAGAACTCTCAACACCATTTGGCCCGATTTTAAATACAATACAGCTCCTGTATGTGGTCTCATTTGCTAAAATGTATCGGTTTGTTTTGATTGATGAGCTATGCACAAGTCTTTATTTATTGAACTCATCTATCAAATACAATTCTAAACACCTCCAAGCCTCTGGGAAGCCGACTGAATGCTATTTAGAATTGGTTCCCTAATAACAGAATAGGCAGTCGTGAATGATCATTTATCACATGGCTGTGCCTTCCCATATAGACCTTCCCATATAGAAATCACAAAAGCCTCCTGTTTGATATGTCTCAAATATCTCCTTTATTAAGATTCATTTTACTTGTGAGCTGGACATCATGATCTCATGTTTATTTCTGTGCAGCTAGAGAATAAATATTGGGAGTTAATCATAAGTAAACAATAAATATACCAAATCAAATTTAACCCACAGAGTGTCAGTGTGACAGAATCACAAAGCAAAATATTAAAACTATCTTTATAAAAAAAATGCTTTCTTTGTCCATTCCAAATATCCTTCTCATTAATTAAATATCTAACATGTTATTATTGGCTTGGTTACTTGGCATATCTTGTCAGTGCTAAAATTGCTAATGAACTACAAATTCTCTTTGTATACTATAGAAATCACGGAGCAGTCTTGGGAGCTGTCAGCTATTTATAATTAGCTCTAGTGACTCCTCTGATAAATGGTCATTGACATACTAAAAAATTACAGAGATCCTTAGTCAGATTTTACATTCTCTGAACATTAAAGACAGTTAGGTTTTTTTAATCCAATTATTATTACTTTAAAAAAGAAAAACAAAAAACCTCATATAGCAAATTTATTATTTTATTCTCTTCTCTTTTCCCATTTTGCCTCTTTTATGTTTTTTTTTTTTCAGACAGATGTCATTCTGTACCCCAGAATGGCCTGAAATATATGTAGCACATGCTGATCTAGACCAGCAATCCCCAGCCTCCACCTGCTGAGTGCTAAGATTTCAGGTGTGAACCTCCACATCTGGCCTCAGGGGTCTTTCTCTCCCCTCCCCCTCCCCTCCGTGCCCTTTCATTTATTTTAGTTTATTCTCACCTCATTCTTGGAAGTAAACAAGAGAAATTCCTTTCAAGGTGTAGGGAATAGTCAGTGGTTCCTACTAAATAGAAAAATAATCCTAAATGTTCCCTTAAGTAGTTACTGCAAGCACACACTTGGAAACAGAGTTTAATCTGTAGTGTTTACACATGCGTGCACGGTGCATTCCCGTTTTCTCGGTGCATTAGTTGTTACTCTAATTGTGTTTTCCAAATATCAAATGTACCCAGTCAAATTAACATTGGAGACCTATCGGTGCATCTCGTAAGACTCAAAGTGTTAGTGGGTGTAGGAAGAACAAATGAAAACCTCTCAGCAGTATAAAACTATCAAGGAAATAATCTGTTTCTACTGATACAAAAGCAAAGGGCAACATTTTTCACTAGTTCCTCTCCATTCTAGAATCATTGATTGGGCATGCCCATGATAGGAACTTCACTGAACACTAGGAATATGGTGATGGACAAGAAAAGGGAAGTTATTTCTTCACTGACACTTACATATTATCATTTCTACCTTCCCAGTGACAATTTAAAGCTGTAGACGCCTTTTAGCACTTCATGTACAATTTGATCATACATGGAAGGTTATATTGACAGTGGTGGGGAAAACCGAGGGGGAAAGCAAAGTCCTCTTCTACCCTCATAACTAATAACCAGGCATTATCCTTTAGTTCAGGTTTAGGAAATCACTGTTGTGAATATGCACTAATTAGTTTACAAGAGTCACTGGTGATAATAAGAGTAGGTTGTACCAGCGAGAAAGTGACTTTACTAAAAAAGCGAACCTGGCTTCTGAACTGGGAAGGAAGATCATTTAAAGAAAAAAAAAAAAATCTTTTTTTTTTTTTTATGCATATAAATGCTCTATCTACCTATACACCTGCATACCAGTGGAGGGCACCAGATCACATTATAGAAGGTTGTGAGCCACCATGTGGTTGCTGGGAATTGACCTCAGGACCTCTGGAAGAACAGATAGTGCTCTTAACCACTGAACTGTGCCTCCAGCCCCCCCCCCGCCCCCAAAATAATTTTGATTGCAGACTAAAAGTTTTTTATAGAAAGGGACCCATGGCCACTACAGGCAAAAGAAAGGACCCTGGATCCAATACAATGAACAGTTTAGATGATGGGTTTATTAGTTTTGTTACTGTAACAAAATGCCCTAAGATATGTAACTCTACTTTTAAAAGTAGGTTATTTTGCTTACATTCTGGATGCAAGGTAGCTAGTCCATCTGCTGCTAGTGGACTTTTTTTTTTTCTATAGAATTCTGAGATGTTATAGGGTAATCCGATAAAATTTCAACCTTATTAACAGTTAACAAAAAGAAAAAAATAAAATGTTTGACCTTAAACATTTAGAAGACAGAAGCGTATCCCACCCTCGATAGAATGGAACTCAGTTAAGACTTAAAGTGCTTAACTTCCTATCAGTTGGGCAGGATAGAATTGCCTTTAGCTTCTACACCTAGAATGAGGGAAATAATAATAGCTATGTCACAGGGATGAAATGTGTTAAAAATATGAGGCAGTCAGCAAAGTTATGAGGTCTTGCTAACCGTAAATGCAGTGGCTACTGCTACATGGGTTGTGAGCTGTTTGTAAGATTGTTATCTGTTAGCCTCAAACATCATAACGAACAGCTTTCCTATGATTGTCCACAGCTCTCCTAGCATAAATATTAATGACATGCTCTACCTCTCCCAAAGTATCCCATCTGGGGAAATTAATTATGTGGTTACCTTAGCAGAATGCCTCAGAATATAACTAGAGAAAACCACTCGGAAATGCACAGGTTGATGGAGATGAAGAGAAGGTATATATCTGTGGACCATAATGCAGAGGCCCTAATGCAGTGACACTCTATCAGTCACAAGCCAGCTAGAGTAGAAGGTTCAGCATCGTGATAGGTTTCAAGTCCAGGGCAAGATTGGAAAGGAAAGAGAGCAACCTTTCTCTCAGCATAACAACCAGAGGATCATGGGAATTCCTGATGAGTACTTCTGGTCAGGAAGCAAAAGATATCCATAAACAATGTAATTTGGACTTTGTGGTCACTAAAGAGAGAAGGGAAAATTCAGTGTTTTGGATTGAGAGAATGATTATGGAAAAATATATAAAAATGGAAAAAAGAAAAGTAGTTCAATTTTAGAGATGTTATGTTTTTAATATCAGGGAAAACACCATCAAAACAGAAATTCTCAGGATATGGGATTTTTTTTTAAAGATATCAAAAGTGAGTGTGTGTGTATGTGTGTGTGTGTATGTGTGTGTGTGTGTGTGTGTGTGTGTGTGTGTGTGTGTGTGTGTGTGTAGGAATATGTCCACATGAGTGCAGGTGCTTTTAGAGGTCAGAAGAAGAACTCAGATTCCCCTGACATTGGAGTTACAGGCATGTGTGAGCTTCCCAGTGTGGTGCTGAGAACTGAACTGAGCTTGTCTGGAGGAACAGTGTTACCTCACGTATGCTGAGCATTCTCTCTAGCCCCCCAGAGTACAGTTTTATAAATGAGTCTGGTACTAGCAAAACTGCAGATCTAGGTGTGATTTTCCTAGAGATAAGAGCTTTAGCAGCAAATGACTAAGATCACTGGGTATGAGGGGAAAATGTCCAGTGTAGACCTTGGGATATGACAACATTCTTATATGTTGTGCAGACAAACAAAAAACAGAAAGCAAAGATGACTGGAGGAAATTTGTATAGAACATCATGAAAAGATTTCCCATTAAATTGCTACCTGCATACCACTAACAAGCCACAATGACAAATTTGCTGTCTTTGAACTCTTGATTGGCTCATGCAGAAGTCACACACAGTGGTAGAGTAGGAACTGAATATGCCTGCACCTTAGCAAGGGAAGTGCACAGGAGTAAGGACATATAAGAAAGGTCCTTTACATCCATATGGTGCATATTGGCTATTTATTGTCATTTAATTGGAAGTAAGAACAATTCAAACATGGCTTAGGTATACTAGACACCCAACAAAGACTCATTAGCCCTGGGTAGGTAGAGGCTCTAGTGTTGAACATTGCAGTTGTAGCACATTGACATTATCATGAAGTTCCTTTGGGTTATGTTGGAATGTTTACTAGAAGCAGAAAGGTGTAAGTGTGTGAGGGTTAGGAGTCTGGGGAATATAGCCAGTGGGCTCTTAAGCAACTGTGGCTTCACCCATCACAAGCAAGGCAGCAGAGGGAGAGCAAATTCAACCCCATGTGTCAGAAGAGGAGCACTACCATCTCTCCTCCATGAGCACTCAAGCCTTCAGTGAGTATGTTTATAGCCTGGAAAGATAGGCAGAGGTAGCCATCCAGGACGCTTGAGTAGGCATATTTGCCTCTTCATGAGGATTTTAAAAGACATGTGGACCAATGGAATAGAAGACCCAGAAACAACCTGTATCCTTTAGGGTTTTACTGCTGTGAATAGACACCATGACCAAGGCAAGTCTTATAAAGGACAACCTTTAATTGCGTCTGGCTTACAGGTTCAGAGGTTCAGTCCATTATCATCAAGGTGGAAGCATGACAGTATCCAGGCAGGCCTGGTGCAGGCAGAGCTGAGAGTTCAGCATCTTCATCTGAAGGCTGCTAGTGGAAGACTGACTTCTAGGAAGCTAGGACAGGGGTCTTAAAGCCCAAGCCCACAGTGACACACCTATTCCAACAAGATCACACCTCCAAATAATGCCACTTCCTAGGCTAAGCATGTGCAAACCATCACACAACCCAACAGTAAAACAAACCACCTATAAATGCTTCAATGCTTTTAATCTATGCCTTGAAAGCTTTATATGTGTATACAACCTACTTTAGCATATTTCCTCCAGTTTCTTTCATGTCATTTCCTTTGGACCCCTTCTTTTTTCCACCTCACCCTCCATTATTCATGATTTTTTTTTTTAAAGAGCCACTGAATCTAATTAGAGTTGTTGACTTGGCCGTAGGTGTGGTGTTACTAGCTGGAACATGGCCAACATAGCAATGGCTACATCACTGAAGAACAAAATTGCCTCCTCCCTCTGCCCTATGCCAGTTACTGCCAACAGCTCCTAATCTATAGATGGGGACCTCACGAGCCATCCCCATCAAGGCCAACAGTTAGGGTTCAATCTTGGGCAGTAGCCACAGCTGCTCTGAGTTCATGACTGCAGTGGTCATGACCAAGAGATCCTTCCCATTTCAAAGCAGCCCTCCCCAGTCTCTGGCTCTCACATTCCATCTTCTTCCTCTTCTGTAATGTCCTTTGAACCATGGAGCAGGTGCTACAGATGACTCATTTATGGAGAGCACTCAGCAGTCACAATTATCAGCCTTTTGGCCAGCTGTGAGTCTCTGCATTAACCACTGCCCTCTGAAGGCATCACTGACCTGTGGTTGTGGCTGTGTCCTTGCTCCCTCAGCAGCCTGCATGCCACCTTCTGCTTGACCCACCATCTCACCACCCCTCTCCACATAGGGATCCTAGATTCACCACCAACTCTACCAGTTCCCACTGCCCAAGGAGGATTCCTGGCACTCGGAAAGCTAGTGCCAGCTCAGTGACAGCTTGATTGTTCTATGCCACATAATAAAAATGAACAGTGTCTTCAACAATAGGGTTTTAACATCTAATTCTGGTGAGCAACCAAGATCGGAGCAAGAGCCTCTATTGCTATGGAAAGCTTCTGAGAACCTGCCTGACCAACAGTTCATGGGAATGTATCCCTTACCCCGTTCTAGGATTTTTGTCTGCTTCTTAATTAGTTTACAAAGTAGTGAGTTTCCATACAGCCTTTTCACGTGTCCTTAGTTTTGCTTAGCCCTCCCCATCAATGTTCTCCCTCCTTCCATCTTCCCAGCCCTATCCCCTCTTAATCTGCCACCTTTTTACACAAAGGTGTCAAAAAGATGCATTGGAGCCTCTTTAATAAATGGTGTTGGGAAATCTGGATGCCAGTATGTAGAATTAAATTAGACCCATTTTCTTATATAAACCAGTTGAAAGTGGATCAAGGATGAGAAACTCTGAAAATGGCAAAGGAAAGCGTGAGGGAAACACTTCAGTGTTTAGATATAGGCAATGGCATTCTGTGAAGGACTCCAGCAGCTAGAGAAGAAATAGCAGTCAGTGACGAGTGGGGTTATGTTAAACAGTTTCTGCACAGCAAAATAAAATAAAATAAAATCTGCAGAGTAGAAAAGTATGAACAATAGGAGAAAACTGTTCCCGCCAATTTCTTCTGTTTATACCCTGTCCCTTCTAACATACTCATCAGACCTATTTCCCAAGTTGAGATCTTAATTTGTCTAGGAGAAATGGCTACTGTTTCAAGATCCGATCTATCCAGGAGCAGGCCAGAGAGGGGGAGAAAGCGAAAGGAAGAGAGGGGTTGACTGATCAAGGTCTTTCATAACAATTTGGGAGATAGTGAGACAGCCATTTAGTGGTCTCTGGAGCAGTGTTTTTGCAGTTCAGTGAAGCCAGTGTGCAACCAAGCCTATCACGTTGCCTTAACATTTTGCTTCCCTAACCTGAAGATGATTTTAAATGACTGGTTCAACAGCACGGCAGCGTTCTGCCCTTGGTATCTTAGGACAGCTTTTAGACTCTGGTGAGGCTGAAGGTCTGTGCAAAGTACTCGTCTCTTCCTCCTGAAGTCATTGATTCGTATTTAAAATTATGTGTTCTGTCTGTTCTTGAAATAACATTGTATTTTATTTTCTATGTGAAGTGTCACATTGCAGAAGCACAATGAACTGTTTATACTTTGTGAGACAAAAGACTTTAGCTGAACCGGGATTAACTTCTTCTGGAAGGCAGAGAGTGTCTGTGACCTAACCAGTTTGGTTGAGTCATTGTTTGTTTCCTTTAAAGAGATTGCCCCATTATTTAGTAACTGTTTTCTGATTGAAAATTTCACCTGGGATAGGTTGATTTCATGGGTAAGAATTGCAAACCTACTTTGAATTGTTGAGTCAGGATTATTTATAATTACGTCAAATGTGTTTGCCTAAGTTTGGAAAGACTTTGTACCCCCTTGCACAAATGTCTTAAAAACCTATTCTTCAGTGGCTTGCATCATAGCTAAACCATTAATGACTCTTTGTCTTCTCCAGGCCACAAAAGGGGTTTATAAATGTTAGCAGTGATGCTGTAGACATGGGTTTTCTAGTAGCCAAGCTGTAAGTTAAGAACAGGAAGACCTGGAGTTGCCAGGGATCTGCATGTGTTATTTTCTGTTCTGAGCAGACATCATGGGTTTGACCACATAAATGGTGATAACTAAAGCATTGTGTGAGCTTTCATTAGATATTGTATCTAACCACAGTTTATACATGGTTTGCTTTCATAAAATCAAGGTTCGTTCTTTAATATAGTCAGAGAAAATATTCAGTGCTGACTCAGCTAATGATTCTCAACATTATTTTTCTTTTATGATCTTTGTTTCTCACTGTTTTAAAAGGGATTATTATATCAAAAACAATTCTTGTGGAGGTTCTTCACTTCTTGCTTGAGGAACAATCAGCACTACTTATGGTACTGCTAGGGAAACTATAAGACTGACTTCCCAGTTGCGTCTGATAGAGTGATTATGTTTCACATATATTATTGAAAAATATTTGATATCCTGTAGCTTATGAATTAATAGATTTTTACAAATTTGAATAGTTTGGTTGTGGGATAGCTTGTTCTAGTGCATCTGTGGCCATCTTATTGATGGATTCCTAAATTCTTAATTTCCTTATCAGTTCATTCAGTCAGTGAAAGCCAATTTTTAAAATATGCCATGTCATCACAAGTGAATTATTTTGTTTTATTTCTATGAATCTGCCAATGGTCACAGTGTGGGAAATGCCAGTGAGAAGATGGTATATAAATGGAATGTAAAAATATGCTTCCAGTGTTGAGCCTCCTCTCCCCTTCTCTCTGTCCCTTCCTCTGTCCCTCACATCCCTCCGTCCCTCCTATACATGAAAGTGTGAGAACAACCTTGCTTCTCACTCACTGTCACAATCAAGACTCCATATTTCTAAGGCACCAGGTTTTGTAAATGTTATTGTTTTATAAACACTGTGCGTCTTTATTTCTTCCTCCCCCTCCACAGGTGATTTCTATTCACTACTTTCCAAGCTGCTAGGAGAAAGGGAAGATGTTGTTCATGTGCACAAATATAATCCTACAGAAAAGACAGAATCTGGGTCAGACCTGGTAGCTGAGATTGCAAACGTAGTCCAGAAAAAGGACCTTGGTCGGTCTGACGCCAGAGAGGGAGCGGAGCATGAGGAAGGGGGTAATGCTATCCTGGTCAGAGACAGGATCCACAAATTCCACAGACTAGAGTCAACCTTGAGGCCAGCTGAGAGCAGAGCTCTATCCTTCCAGCAGCCTGGTGAAGGTCCTTGGGAACCAGAACCCACAGGAGGTGCGTTCAGGGTTTCTTTTATGCAATAAAGTGTGAAACACTGCGATCCACATTAGCAAAATCTGAAGGGAATAAAAATTAATAGGTATCAAAACTAACCAATAGGAAAGACTTATTGGAACAAATATGACTTAGATTTGAGTTGTCCCATACCACGTTTTGTTTTGAAAAGATTGTTTTCTTTTATTTTTGTGTTGGTCCAGTACTATATAATGTCAACATTTATCTAGTGAGTCAGTTCCAAGTAGGACCACACTTGAGTCATTTCGGAAAGAATGATATGTGAAATTCAGAGTAATAAATCAACATTTTCCTTTGGCTCAATGGGAAGAAATTGAAATTTCCAAAGGTCACCTATAAATACCAGTGTATGTAGTGCATACACTATCTTCTCCAGTAATTAATGTCCTTTCAAAGGAATCAAATACTCTCAACATTTATACCCAACTGACTTGTAAAATAAAACAATTTTTGTGACTGATTCCTTAAGTTCCATTATCAGATGCTGTCTTAATTGAAACTTGAGTATACATTTCTGAAGGGAATCTCCAGTAAGTCAATAATTATCAGATTTATCTTTATTTCTAGCCAGAGTTGGCTTCCACAATTAGAGAACAATACCTTATTCCCTTCAGGTTTCTGTACCAGCATGCGATAGCTGCCTCGTCTTTGTCTTTAATAGTGCTGTGGCCTCTGTGATATTGACTGTCTTTTGTGTGACTTGCTAATGTGGAGAGCCGAATAAGACAGCATGTGGAGAGCATCTCTAAAACAGTAACAGATATGCGTGCATGGCAGATGTCCACGCGTGGGCTTGGACAGCACGGGCTGCCAGCTTGATGTTTTCAAATTCAGCTTTGCAGGAAGCCATGAATTATTCACCACCCAGCTGATTTTTATTTATAATTGAAAAAAAGAATTATCATGCAGCGCCTTTGCTCACATGGAAGTTTCAAGTATTGTCCTTGGGGACTGGCCTAATGATCTGTATGAGGTGTTAAGTGGAGCCTTCACTTTTAACTCCTCATATTTTAACAGGCTCAAACTGGTTCCAATTTTGTCCAATAAAACCGTTTCTCAAGAGGTGATCCTAGGACCCTTCTTGCTTGCAAATTATCTAAAGTGTTGAAGGAAAACCTAACTTCTGCTTCCTGTCAAAGAACAAGTGAACTGGTATCTGGGGGCACAGTGACAGTTGTGCAGTTTAGTGTGTCTCTACCCATCTCATACCATACGAGGGTCTGTGTGAGCCTCTGTGTTATGAATACAGATATGTAAAAGGCCAAAGGCCTCCTACCAGGTGCAAGTCTGTTCACACACTACATGGTAGAACTGTAGCATTCAATAGTCTATCACTTAGCTTTTCATTCCTGGTTATGAGACACCCTGGACACTTTTTATCATCATGTGTGGCAATGAACAAACCAGCATTCAGGTGCTGGGAAAATGTTTCAGTGGTTAAAAGCAAATAGTGCTCTCGCGAAGCACCTGGGTTGGATTCTGAGCACACACATGATAGCTTACCTGTAACTCCAGGGCCAGTTGATCTTATCCCCTCTTCTGGTCTCTGCAGGTACCAGGCATACATTCAGTGTCCATAAGTACATGCAGGCCATCGTGTATACGTATTTTAAAAGAACAGTGTGTATTTCTGAAGTCTTACTTTTTCTAAGAATGATATCTTCAAAGGTAGAAAATACTTTTTTCCCCCTGCATCATTTGCTATTCCCAGAACTAGTCATGAGGCAGAGCTCAGAAGAAATTTCCTCTGAAGATCTCACCGGAGAAGTTTTTCTTCCTCTCATAAATGTGGGTAAATGTCACTACATTTAACGCGTCGTTGGATATTAGGCAGCACAGATCCCAACTGGTGAAAGAACTCTATATGCATTTGCTTTCTGAATTGATTTCGTTTTATGTCATTTCACCATTCTAACTCCAAATTTGTTAAAACTGAGGTCAAAGAAGTAAAATTCAGACTCGGTTGAGGCTAGTTGTAAACGCCCTTTTCCTGGTCCTCTCCCTGGTGCTATTATAGGAGGCACCAGGCAATAACAAATAAAGTTTGTTCAGGTGCCATTTCATTGTATCAGGCAGGGGAAGCTAGAATCTGCAGCAGGCTTCCTTTTTTCCAAAAGAAAGTAGGAAGTTTTGCATATTTAACAACCTTATAACATTAGTATTAGTCTAATTTATGTGCCTGTCTCTGAGATGGGCAAGTGGGAAAAACAGGCTAGATAACCTGCTATTGTTTCTCTTCCGCCCTTTCTTTACTCCACACAAAGCTGAGAATGGCCTAATGGTCTTAGAGGAATTAGCTGTCTTCTTTATGTGCCTAATTTGCTAGATGGAACTTTATTAGCTGCAAAGAAGGGAGTTACTTTTTATATGGCACTGATGTAACAAAGATGCAAGGCTATTTGGTCACCTAACATTATAGCAAGGAGTCATTTCAGATATCTTTAAGGCATGTTAATTGTCAGAAGAAACTGAAGCCAAGAGAAGTTAACCTATTGAATGAGGTCCCGCAGTCTAGATTTAAACCTCAACTGTTATGATTTCCAATATGCACTGTCTAGTCATATTGGAAATTGAATTCAGTCAATTCCAGCTTGGTTAAAGTTGGTTGCCTTGTTCATTGGAATTGTGGCCCCCTCACTGCTCAGAGACGGAAGGTGTCTCCTCACAACCCTGTCCTATGTCTCTAGTTTTTGCCTTCTGTACAACCTGTAACAGTGAGGTGATCAGCAACAGAAATCTATGTCTCCCATGCTTTCTATCCAGTTCTCCACATGCTGGAACTATGATGTGGGGACAGATCCTACCCAGCTGACTTGGTGGTTCAAAGGAGCAATGAGTAGCAGACCAGCTCAACACTTTGTTATATGGTGATATGGTGTTCTATGGTTGGCCCAGGGATGGAAGAGTTTCTAAACATTTATGGATGTTTAACTTTGTCGGGATTGAACTTGGTTCTGCATCCTGGTGTCTGCCTTCATGCTGGATTCTCATGCTGGATTTGGGGGTCAGATGTCAGTGATCCTAGCGTTCTTCAGAACAGGATCCCTGCACTGTGCGATCTCTGTGTCTGGAATACACACCCACTATAACTTACCACTTCCCAAACCCTGCATTTGCCCCAAGTAAGATTTTTTTTTTAAGCTTTATTTTTTTTACTTAATTTTATTTATATAAGTACACCGTAGCTGTCTTCAGACACACCAAAAGAAGGCATGAGATCCCATTACAGATGGTTGTGAGCCACCATATGGTTGCTGGGAATTGAACTCAGGACCTCTGGAAGAGCAGTCAGTGCTCTTGACCACTGAGCCATCTTTCCAGCCCCCCAAGTAAGATTTGAAAGCTCCCTAACAAGGGCTGTATGATGGAGCAGACTCAGCTCTTGAAGCTGCCTGCCTGCCTTCAAAAGCTCTAGCCATTCCATTTAATACCTTGACATTTTTCTTCTTTTAATTCTCTAAGCTTTAGTGTTCTCAACTGAACAATGAGGATTACAATCTCTGCAGGGCTGACATGAGACTCAGATGAGATTGCACGTGGAAAAAGTTGTACATCGAAAACGAGGAAAGGGGATAACATTTGAAATGTAAATAAAGAAAATATCTAATAAAAAAAGAAAATAGTGAATAGATGTGACGACACTTTATTAGTGATCATCACCGTCAATACATCAATATATTAGATTAAAAATCCCCCAATTTAAGTGAGCAAAGAATATATATTGTTTTCACCATAACTTCTGAATATTCTCTTTCTTAGTGAGAATCATTGAACATTTTTATTTTTTGAGAATTTCATACATGAGTACAATGCATTGTGATCATATCTGAAATCCCTGCAACTTTTCACGTGCCCCCCATTCTTCCCAAATTCATGCCCTTCTCCTCTTCTATAGTGTGTGTGTGTGTGTGTGTGTGTGTGTGTGTGTGTGTGTGTGTGTGGCAGAAGCAACTATCCCAGGACCCTTGTCCCTGGAGTAAACTGACTCAACTTCCCTCAGGAGCTATCAAGGGCCTTTAGCTCCTCAACTAGAAGTGGGACCTCCCAAGCTCTCCCCTGATCATTCTGGAATGTTGATTGCTGGGTCTTGTGTGGCTGTAATGTAAGCATCCATAGCTTCTAAGAAGTCAAAGGTTCAAAGGGCCAATCATGTCTAGAAAATGTGATTTTTGTAACAGTCCCCCGGGTATTTTTTTTTTTAAGAGAGTTTATAAAATAGTAGGTTTCCCTGGTGGCCTTCTCAAATAGTCTTAGCATTACTTCTGCTCCTCCGTGCTCCCTGGGCTTTAACCCCCTACACTCTTCTCTATTTAATTTCCCCATACCCACCTCTACCATTTTCCCTTTCTCCCTTAATAGCACTTCTGTTCCTCTCTCTGCAGTTCATTCTCTCACCCCTTCCACCATTGTCCTTTTTTAATTTCCACATTTCCATATTAGTCTGAGGAATGCATTCCAGCCTGAAGATTCAGAGCTAAGAATTGGTAAATAGGAGAGAGCATACATTTGTCTCTGTTGGTCTAGGTTGCCTCATGTGGCATATTTTCTTGAACTTTTAGATAGGAGCAGCTTTTTATACATTAGTGAATTATGAATGTTTGGTAGTATCTTATAGTGAGTTTGTGGATCCTCAAATCTTTGACCAATTTTGTGGATCTACATTGGTGTTTTATGAGATAAGTGAATTACAGGATGAACATGTTGGTCTCAGTGACAGAGACAAGTTTTACACATTTGGACTTAATGTTGCTTGGTTTCTGTCATTCATAGTTTAATATCTGTACTAAGATAGAGGAGAAATACAATCTTAAGTTGTCTTCTGGAAAGTTGGCTTGTTAAACAACCAATGAAAATTTGCAGTTTGTTCTTCTCAGCTTTAACTGGCAGATTTTATCACACTAACATGAGTTAGCATATGAAAAACTGGTCCAGCCATTGAAAGCCTATGTATATTACAAAATAATTCTGCATTTGATTCACACTTTTGATTCAATAGAAGAATCCGGAAGTCTTTATCCTTGTGATTCATTGATTTGTTATTGTGTTGATTGATAAAATCAACTTTCACCTAATCTTTGAGAGCATCCTTAATACAGATTCAGTCATATGATTGTCTATGGTTAAGTCTTACAGAATTCCTAGGTTAAAAACAAAGCATTTGGCTGGCCGAGTTTTCACCTTTGGAGTAGAGTTGATGATAACCACAGACAACAATTTAGTGCTTGCTTTGAACAAGGCTCAGAATCATAGATGTGTTAATTCATTTGATCCTCACAACCACTGAGTTATAATCACATCTTTGAGAGGCAGAAACTAGGGCATGTGAAGGTTAAGTTACATCCTCAGGGCTCCAACACTCTGAACCCACGAATCAAAGTCATATAGACCTGCTCCCAAGTTTTGCTTTGTAAGAGTTTTGTCAGTCTGTACCCCTCAAGAATATAATTCAACTGGATAGAAAGACTGATAGGCAGATGTTCCCCAGGTACCCTGTCATCTCAGCCTACAGTTATAATAACCATAGTGTAGATTCCTCTTCTCATCTCTTCACTGTCTATGCCTAAACAGTTTGGCCTACTTGCTTGTTCTTTCTGAAGAGACTGTTAAGAGTTGACAGACTATGGGAGTAGAAGATAAGTTTTCTTCAAGGTCAACCCTTGCTGGGTTAACCATACTCTGGGCATATACCTGAGTATATGGGCTGCTAATGAAACTAGACTCTGCATGTTATTAAACAAAAAAGAAAGAAGGGGAAGAATGAAGTTGGGAGGGGTGGGGAGTAATTCCTGGAGAAGTTAAAGGGAAGTGTTAGGGTAAATAGGATGAAAATGCACTGCATACATTATGAAATTCTCTGAGTCTTAATACAAATACTATATAAAAAGACTAATTCAGTCTCAACTTGATCCAGCTGACTTACATCTTTCTAGTTAGCAACATTATTCCTTGAGAGTACCATTTAAACTGTACTTCAAAATGAAGTATATTTATAGTGTGACAATAGAATGGTTTTAGCAGACTGCATCTTTGCTCATATATATGCATATATATGCATATATGTATATGTATACATACATAATTCTTAGAAATCCTTCTACACTCATTATTTCACTGCTTTTGAGGCTCTGGCTATCTTTTACTTCTTTCTTATTTCACTCCTGTTAAATGAGACATTGTAATTAATTCTTGTTTTCTCTGTAACTTTTTTGCAAATATTTCCCATGTGGCACTGGTTAATTATAGTTATTGCTGGCACTTCTAATAAATAATAAATCTGTCAGATATAAATTATATTGACTCAATCTACTGACAAGTGTAGAGGAAGCAATCACCACATTTTGTTGAAATGTAGTGATTTCCTCCAATTTTTCTCGTCAGGACTAAATGCAAGGAGCCTTGTTACACTGAAGTTAAGTCACCATCCTATGCTTAACTTTTATCAAGCAAGAGTTCTGTAGTAGCTCTGTTAATCCTCCCATGACACATATAAGTGGCTGCCCTTTTAAATGCTTATTAATAAGACCGTGTGACAGTAGTTCTGGTCCCTAGCATTAATCTCTTTCTCAGAAAGGTATAAAATTCTTTTAGTGATTTATTGATATAATTTTACTAGTAATGCTTAATTTTTTTACAAGTGATTTTTTAATCTCTGGAAGAATATGAGCCTATGCCTTTATTGTTTTTGTAATAAATATGAGGGTTCCCTGGAGAATAATGTCATTTGTTATAAAAGTCTTAGATGTCGTTTAAACTCTCAGGAGGATGATTTCATTACTCTTGGCATCTTTTTGAAAACAATGAGTTGTGTTAAGGCTACTAGAATGTCTAATTACTATGTATTTACTTTATTTTTATAAAGCATTGTTTCCTCTATTATAGTCTCAAACCAGATTTTTAAAAAAAAAAAAAATCTATCTTAATCACATTAATTACTCTCTGAGTTTAACCCTGGTCACATTTAAGACTCAGGGATGGTTGTACAAGGTCACAGGTATGAATTTTTTAATTTAATGTCTGATTTAAACCAGAATTCTGTAACATTTAACTAGGCACACACTGAATCGTTTAAGTGAAGAGTAGATGAAACCTGAAGCACATCTTCTTTTTTATCTCTGTGATTGAAAATTTCAAGTTAAGATAGAACCGAACTATGTTTGGTCATACCATTTCTTTGGTGAGTATTTTAAATGTTCCGATTTTAATGATTAGAAAACAATTGTCCTTGGTGTTGGGGTCTAACATCTGACACAAGCATAAATTTGGTTCTATCAAATGAGAAAATAATGTGGGTTTTTCCAATGCAGTTGGAGGGCCCAGACACTTGTGTGCTTTGTAGCAGAGATAAGAGCAATCACAAAGGATTTCTAGATGACTTTCTGAATTTTTCTCATTTAGTCTTAAAGGAAGTAGCCTTTAACCTTTAATACTATTAATACATTGGAAAGGAAAACATTCATTTCCTGATCCAGTATGCACAGAGGAGAATGTGACCTCACTTCCCTTTCCATCCTAGAACATGATTAATATAAGAACTCAAATACCTAACATTGAAGTCTTCTCTGGGTAGTCTTAACACCTTCAAAGCCACTATAAATTAAATGAAAATGCTTTCCAAACATTTTTTACTTAAAAGCCAAGTTCTTCATAGTGTTAATTTCCTTAGATACTACCAATGCTGTATTAAAAATTTCCAAAGGTGGACTTTTCAATAAATGCTTTCTGGGTATTTATAATGCCTTTGTGTTTTGAAAAATCTCTAATCTACCATACAGACAAGTATTTTGATTTCATAATTAGTATGGTTTGACCCAAATCAATTTGCTCCATATAGACTGTCTGATTAGCCAAATAAGCTCTATGATGTTGGGACCATTCATAGTCAGATTAGTGTTCTTTATACAGTAGTTCTAATGTTCTATGAAATTAGTATTTGACAGCATCACAATGTATGCTTTGCAGATTGGGTACTTTTTTTTAATCACAGTTTATACCTTTCATCTTCACGAACACTTAACCACACTCCATGTTGGTGGCCTAATAATCTAAAAGCTGCAGGAGTGAGAACATGTGGGCCTTGAGCTTAAATGAAAGCAGTTACTAAAGTCTCATTTTTACTACATAAGTCTTATATTATGTTAGTACTACTTTAGGGTTGAAACAGGTAGCTGTCCACATAAATTATGAGAGTATCAGAGTGTAGTAATGCTAACCATCCTGATAGAGACTAGAGCGTATGTAAGACTAGACAAAACAGTAAATGAGACATGTATAGTCACAGTGTTTCTGGGCTTTTCATTTGATCAGATGAAATCAATTAAATATCCACTTCGGTACATGCTTAAGATTCACTTAGAGTCCACCTGTAAGTTCCAGAGTTGGTGACTCAGGACAGAATGAGGACAACTAAATGTACAAACCACACCCAAGCTGAAAAGGGAACACACTGAAAGTCAAGCATCTGCAAGCTCTACAACGTTTCCTTTGTGGAATGATTTATCTATCTGTTCATCAGCCTAGACATCTCTAATTATAATGTTTCTGCCCTTGTTTCCAAAGCTAACTTTCAAGAGCACAGTCTTAATGATATCACCCCGAGCTCATAAACCTTCAATGACTCACCAGTTGACTGTAGCATCAATTTCCAGGCTTTTCTCCTATTATGACAAGCAAATGTGATAGATGATGGATGCTACTCATTGGAAAGCTCCATCACATCCACTGGTACGCCCACAGTTATTTGTGGATTCAGGCATGTTAGCTGAAACCCTGCCCCACTTCTCTCTAACCTAAGACAACCTCTCGCAGCACACATGAGAGAAAATGTCATCAACTTTTGCTCTAGTATATCTCACACTAAATTGTTTCCCAACTCTCTGCTTTTCCACTATGAAGAAAGTACTTGCACCATGCCTTAAAATTAATTATGGCATAGATCATGGCACTGCCGGAAAAAAAGGAAACCAACTGTCTCCTTGTTATGTCCATGATCTTTTCTGTGGCATATTATATGTTTTCCTGCCTGAGTTCAAATTAGATCTGAAGGTTGGGTTGTCCTGTGACCATGATGCCACAACCAGCTGACATAGGATTCATCCCCCATGCTAGGTTTCTAAACATTTTGAAACCTACTGTAGTTATAACATCCTTGCTTTTCTTCTTTCAGACAAACTATTCTCTTTCAATTCCCAAATTCCCCTCAGCCTGAGCTCACCCATTCTTAACTTGACACAAAAGCACATTTATTTTTTCCAGTTCTAGGTGAGCTTCTGAAGAGATGGTCACTCCATGCTATGCCAGCCAAAGCCTCAAGACAGAATAAGAACTGTGATCTTACGCATTTTTGTGTCCCAAGAATTTGGCTCCTGTTTTCGCTCATTGATAAAGTCATCTTACTTTTTACATTCTTACTGTATCTTTCTGTTCATCAAGGCCAAAACCCACATTTTATATCTTTATGTTCACAGAGTTTAGTGTAAAGAATACATTTATCTGTTGAAAATGCTTTATTAAAAATCCTTGGTAGATGTTAGCTTTTTTGTTAACTTACACAAAAAGCTGTGAAAGAGAGATGAAATGATTTTCATGGACAGGGCCCTTTATGTAACTGAAGAAGAGTATTTGTAAGTGCTTAGTCTTATATTGGCACTCTCTCGAGGGTTCAGGTGCCTGTTATACCAGCTCTGTGCTTTGCTTTCTTCTGCCAACCTTTGATGCCCCTTTTGAGGGCTTAACTGAATGTTGCCACACTCTTCAGAAAGTGGGGGGAAAGCAATGGAACTTAGGTTGCTGCTTTGATGTTTCAGGATCTCTGTTGAAGCATTTGAGAGGGGACCATGAAACTGTGACACAATAGCTTTCAAAGTTATCTTAATAGCTACCTAGCAGATAACACATTTTATACTAAGTGTTCATTCATGAATTGGTTTATGACTTCAATTAACACAAATGCACTCAGGTCTTCTCTGAAGATTGTATTCTTTAGAATACAGAATAGGAAAAATGGGGTCAGAAACAGGAATAATTTGTCAGTCAATAACAGAGTTATCAATGTTGCCTTTGCTTGTCAAGTTGGAAAACAATGAAAAATATACAAGGACAGATAATTCCAATTTTTATAGGAACACTGAAGCTTAGACAAATGATATTGCTGTCCTACATAGTTCTAGGTATAATGGATAATCAATAAATAGCTTATCCTAGGAACTGCTATGTATTGATCATCCAGATGTTATTCAGATGGATGGATGATAGGTAGGTAGGAAGATAGATAAGTAGATAGATAGATAGATAGATAGATAGATAGATAGATAGATAGATAGATAGACGAGAGTAATACATTGAATGACTGACTTTTTCTCATTCCTGCTATTTATTTCTGTTTTAAAATTGTATATTAAAACAAAATGTTTGTGCTGGAGAGATGGCTCAGTGGTTGAGAGCACTGACCGTCCTTCCAGAGGACCCCGATTCAAGCCCCAGCACTCAAATGGCAACTCACAGCTGTCTGTAACTCTAATATATGACACCATCACACAGACATACATGCAGACAAAACACTAATGCACATAAAATAAATAAATTCCTAAAGAATACCTTCACTGTTGGCATAGTTTTCCAAAATATTAATTTAACGTTAAGAATCTTATTGAGGAGGCAGTGTTTTCCCATTGGCTTTTTGATAGCTTAAGACCTGTCTGATTTTATTGGTGTTTCGGCCATGGGAGGGGAAAGCGGAAAGTCTCAAGACAAGTCCAGCCATGTGATGTCAGAGCTCAAGAGGCTGCTGTGCATGTGCATGTGGCGTGGGTTCTGCTCCATTCTGGTTTCAGTGTCTTTGCATGAGTTTCTATGCCGGTTCTGAATCCCTGCTTCTGTTTTGATGCTGAACACATGTGTGGATTTCTCTTTTAGATTTCCATGTGGAAGAAGCACTGGACTGGCCTGGGGTGTACTTGCTACCAGGCCAGGTTTCTGGGGTAGCCCTGGATTCTAAGAATAACCTTGTGATTTTCCACAGAGGTGACCATGTTTGGGATGGAAAGTAAGTAATGTTTTTTTTTTTTCTCCAGGGTGTATATGAAAATAATAATAATAATAATAATAATAATAATAATAATAATAATAATAATAATTCCTTTTCATTAAATTAAGAATACTTAATGGGTGAATTCTTGTTTCATTCTTTTACTTTGATTCTCCCAAAAATTGTGAAGAAATGTGGGTATATCTGTCTGGAAACATATGAAAGTTCAATGGCTCTCCTTATGTGATGTCACTAGCTAGTGATACATATTAACTAGATTCATGACTCATGTTCTGCAGAGTGGATGCACCAGTTCTCTTGTAGTGTTTCTTTGATTATTTCTCCCCTTACATCTATCTCTACAATTTCAAGAATGACAGTGAGATCTTGCCTTACATTGCCATATCATCCCATATATATACATACATATATACATGTATATATGTATATATATGCATGATTTTTATACAGACCACATATGTCAGTTCAACAGACAATGACAATAAATAGCAGAGGAGAAATCTTGTGCGCGTTGCATCTTGTCCTTTACATCTGAAAACAGAGTTACCCACTTAATCGCTTGGTGATAATGCCTCCAGTGTTTCTGGGCATACTCAGTGGTTGGATTGTTTTTTAAGTATGTCCTCAAAATAAAGTACATTGTTTTGATTCTACTAAGAGATGAATATCCACTGACTAGTTCCTTAATCACAAATCTACACTTGAAAGTAAAATTTTAAATGTATTTTCTACCAATCTTAATGCCTATTTTCCTTTCACATGTACAAGCGTAGAAGCTCATCTGGGAAATAGAGGATCTACTCCTCCTTCTATGAGCTCTTGATTCAAATTGTGGTAACTCATTCTGTCGAGCATACATAGATGAGTTCTTTTATGCAGTTGAATATGAAATTTAATCCACATTTCAAAACAGATGAATACTTTTACTGCAGTTTAATTGTCCTTTCTAGTTGTCACACAAATTGAATATAAGGAAGCTATTGCTTAGGAGCCCAAACCAAACAATGGTCTCAGCATGCCTGTCATGTGCTCTGGTACATTGGCTTGGTGGTTATTGAACATCTAATGGTATTTTAACAAGTGCTTTTAAAATCAGACTATCACTACTCATTGTGGCATCGTCTTCATTTTAATGAATATTGCTACATTTTCTGCATGGATTTCTTACCACATTATGCCAGACAAGAAAATTACAGCATCATTTTCTCCCATTGAGACAGTATCATCTGGCAAAAGCTAAAATTGGACAGAGTCCAGGTTTTCCATTTTCATATCATATTCATTCGGAGCAAACAGCAGAGGCTGGAATAGTTCAGTAGCAAAGAAGGGTCGGCAGAGGCAAGCATGGTGAAGGAGCCAACCCAAGCTTAGGGGAGAAGAGAGTGTTCTCCATTAGGAGAACATTCTTTACAGCTTATGTGTCAGTCCTCGCTGGAAAGCTGCTTATTCCTCATCCCTGTCATTTATCTCAGTGCCCAGAATCATGTGGGAGCACATTCACCACCAAGATGCATGTGTTTGCCATAGAAAATGGTATTAGTAAATGGATGCTGTTGAAAACTTAGAAGAAAGTCATGGCTTGACTCACTGTGTTTTGCCTTTCTCCTAAGCTTTGTTTCTTACAGATAAGCATATTTGCCGTCTCCCTCCCTCCCTGGCATTATCTGCTGACCACAGCTAGTTTTCCCATTCATAATTTTGAAGACTTCTTCAATATCACTTAGATATCAGCGTCCAGGTCATTTCTTCTTTATTATTCATGAAGAAGATCAGAAGCAACAGATTACTCTGAAGTGGTCTTTTTTTGTTTGTTTGTCTGTTTTTGTTCTTTTTTTTCTTGATTTGGATTTATTCAAAGAAAAACCTTAGCTTCTGTTGTTTGCATGGGCATGCATGACCACCCTCTCTGTATGTATCAGTTGGTATAAATTAGGAAGAAAACATAGTTTTTCTTCATTACACAAAGGCAAGGCCTTCTTCCAGAATGTGTGCATGCTGACGAGATGCTAGAGTTAAAGGTAGTTTGAGCTTGCCTTCTTGTTGCTGTACTGTTCACAGACTAGAACAAGCCTTTACTAGGTCTCATCTGAGAAGCCACATATCAAATCTTATGTTCATTTTCCTTGAAATCTTTCCTATCCAGTTTCTCAGCACAACAAAATGCTAAGCACCACAAGGCAAAGGCTCGCTCTAAATCAAACCTAAGTTGTTTTATCTCTTGGTTCCTAGGAAGGGATCCTTTCTATGCATCTGACAGAACCTGCAGCTCTCAACCTCTAACCCTCAACAGCCAAGCTCCTTTGAGCTATTGCAACAGTATTGCAATGGTTGTCCTGGCTAGCTGCACCCTGACAACCCCACCTCAACCCTAGCCCTTCTACTTAAGCTGTTCTAAAACACTAGGCCAACCCAAATGAAATGAATAAAAACCCTAAACCACTTAACATCCAGAAAAATGACCTTCCTTTCTTGCTTTGATTTCCACTTTCCCCCAGCCTCAACATGGCTACTTTTAAAATGTTTCTTAGAGCAGAAATAAGAAGTGCCTGTTGCAACAATATGAACTAACCAGTACCCCCTGAGCTCGAGTCTCTAGCTGCATATGTAGCAGAAGATGGCCTAATGGGCCATCATTGGGAAGAGAGGCCCATTGGTCTTGTAAATTTTATATGACCCAACACAGGGTAAGGCCAGGGCCAAGTAGTNGGAGTGGGTGGGTAGGGGAGCAGGGGNGGGGGGGGGTATAGGGAACTTTTGGGATAGCATTTGAAATGTAAATAAAGAAAATAATAAATAAATAAATAAATAAATAAATAAATAAATAAATAAATAAATAAATAGAAGTGCCTGGAGACTTTAAAGAACTTCCCATCTGCCCTAACCTTGAGGCAGCTAGCATCCTTTAGTCTTTAAATGCCTCCCTCCCAGCAGGAGCAACCCTTATCTCAGGAAGGCTTATCCTCAGCCTGTTGCTCAGAAGGCATTACCACAGCCAAAGGTTTGTTTCTGAGCCTTCCTTCAACTCAACTGTGGTTCAGTAGCATCCAGGATATCTCAACAGAGAACCCTTGACTAAACTTAACATCTCTGCCCTGATTTTTAGGGGTTTAAAGTTGTATGCCTATGTCATTTGTCATTTCCCCACGTGGAGTCAGAAGAGGTTTGGGGGAAAAAAATTATGCTACTGATAGGAAAGAAAACAACAAAATGCACAGAAAGGCAAAATTATCAATTTGTGTAAGTGGAAATGTAAAGGATATGGTAGCCCAAGCTATATCAATATGATCCACATTAGTCTTTTATTATAATTCAAATCTCATAGAAAAGGTAGTTTACATACTGATAGTCCAACCAAGTGTCCTTAAGGTGAGTTTCATAGCATGTGGTATGCCTTCTTTATCAATCGTTGCAAATACCAGATTTTGAGGCCTAGAATGTTGGATCAGCTACAAGAAAGCCAAGGCCTCACTAATAAATGAGATATCATTCATTGAGCAGCACCAGAGCAAATAACACCAGAAGGCTTGATCTCAGCTGCCAGTACATCTTTTCTGTGGATTCTCATGACTTGTTCCATGTTGAATTTTTTTCCAGTGTTAAGGAAACCCCTGTGAATGGGCATACTACCCAACTCTGAGGCCTTTCCAGATAGCATAGAGTTAGTTCTTCATGTGCTAAACTCACATTTGAGTTTTCCTTCATCATAATAACTCAGAATGGGGTTTTCCCCTCTTTTTCTATGTTTTATTTTCATTTTGCAAACAAAATGTTCCCTAGGCCCTCAGCCTATCTTCATGATGATGTGATAATTTTAATCTGAGAGCAGTTTGGTTCCTGGTACCTTTAATGTTGCAACATCACCTTGAGTATTCAGTACAATTGGTGATGCAATTCCTTTTTTTCCTATATTTTCTAGATGTCTAGTGTCAAAGGACTATATTCACTGTGGAAGTGTGCCTGTGTGTGTTTGTATGTGTACTGTGTGTCAATGGGTATCTGTGTTTGTACATGTCTGCATGTGTTTGCATGCATGTGTCTGTATATATTTGTATTTGTATGTGTGTGTGTGCATGTGTATGTATCTGTGTGTGCATGCGTGTATGTGTGTGCCTGTGTGTATGTGTGTGTCTGTGTGTATGTGCATGTAAGGGGGGGATATAATATTTTAGCTGAGACCCAAACAAAAGAGTTCAAACATTCTGAACTTCCCTGTATCTGAGAGAAAGCTAAGTTCTAGGAAAAGAATGTTTCCATATTCTCCTCCTTTCTGCCATATTGCAATCACCCAGATCGTAAAAGCCCTCTTCTCCCATATTCACATCACTCTTTCTGCATCATCAGGTCACTATTCTCCCTTCTCTATACCTGTGCAATAATTTGAATCATGGAAACTGCCCAACCTAATGAAGTCAGTCTCAAAGAAACCATGTTTACAGAGACAGGTGACAGTGACTTTGTTTGGTGCCTGCTTCATAGCTTTGAGATATACATGAAGAGATTTGACCTGCTGGCATATCAGTGCCTTGCCTAAAACAAAGTGGGTGTTTTAATAATTGCCTAATGTTGCCTAATAACAATATGCATTTGCTTACATCACTTGTGCCCGGTAGTAATATTGACTGAACAAGATCTAGAGCCCTGGGCTCTTACTATCTCATTCCATATTCTCCTAACTGCTTATTGGGAGCCCCAGGTCTAGGCCAGTCAGAATACCAAATGGCTACACTGGTTTCTTTGTCTTCCTCTTTTCCTTATCATGGGGGTTTTCCAAACCAAGTGTGCATGCAGAAGGTTTTTAACATACTATTTTAAACACACCCCCACTTTAAGAGTCCTTATAAGCTGCTCCCCTAGAAGTAAAGACACATTTTTATTTATTTGTTCAATTGTAAACCTGTGGTTCTTTTCCCAGTTTCTTAATTTATATAATTACCACAGCATGATGCTTCTTTCTTCATGTTTTTACTTATTTTGCATTCCCTTAATTTTGATTGATGGCGCCTAAGCTTATTTTGTACTTCTGGCACTTTGTCTGTGTGTGAATATGGAAAAGCATTTCTTCTTGGGCTTATCTAAACTGTTTGATTAGCTGCTAATGTGCAAAATCATTAATGGGGAATTCACACTGCTAAAATAAAGAACTGAATTCCCGCCCATAGGCCACTGCTCAGTCTTTGCAACTGCATGCTTTTTCAGAGAAGCATACAGAATCAGTCAGTGCTCCGGGCACTGTGTGAAATGTGCAGGGCATTATTATGCCCCATGAAAAGTTAAATGTGGTTGAAATAAAGACTTCTCTGCAGCATAGAAGTGGGGGGTAGCGGCTTTAAAACACTAAATAATCAGTTTGCTATAGCAACGATATAGCTAGCTCTATAATCTGACATCCATTTGTGAGCTGTTCAAGGGTTACCTTTCTTTGAATTACAAAAGAGTTTATAAACTATTTTGTTTGTGTGTGTGTGTGTGTGTGTGTGTGTGTGTGTGTGTGTGTGTGTGGTGTGCAGTTTTCTCATTTCAGAAACAGAGCCTGTGCCTTTATTATTTGCCCTGAGTAACACCCGAGAGCAGCTGTTAGTCTCATGACATCTCAAGTAAAAGGATTAAGAAAGACAGCCAATCATTTGAGTAACCAAATGTCTCTTGCTTCTGCCAGTTTAAATGTACAGACACCTGCTAACGGATGTTAAATGGAAGGGTCAGGCCCATGGAATTGTTGTTAATGCCTTTGAAGCTACATTGTCTCCTAAGAACTTTTTACTTTCCTTATTTTTCATTCCCATAACTAAAGGTAAATAGCTATAATTAAATGATATTAATGTAAGTAGCTTCTCTAATATTTGAATTTTGTTTTCTTTCCTTTGGATTCCCTTTTTCTTTGTTTGTGGGTGGGCACATAAAGGGATTCCCTCATTAATTAATTCAAGAACATGCCTACTCACTGAGACTTCTTAGATACAGCACAACTGTAGCAATAATCTGTGAAATAAATGTAATTCTGTGAAAAGTAGTAATTCATTATGTAAGGTGCCATTTTTACACAAAAATGACATAAATATAATTTTGGCCTAGAAAATCAGGCAAAAAAAAACCAATATTCAACTGCTATATTATCGTAAGGTATTGAGAAATACATATTGATAAGCTGAGAAAGCTGAGGGCTTCAATCATTCCATATTATAGTTATGAAAATCAGATTCATTTACTTTGTATTGTTAACTTTTGTTGGTATTCTCTTTCAGTTTGCCATTTTATAGTTTCCTACCATACCAGATCACCAGAGTGATCCCTGAATTTATGTGATGTTTCTCAACTATACATGTAGATGCCACCACATAAGTTGTGTCTGTTCGGGAACACAAGTTTCTTGGCAGATGTTTGTCTACATTATGTGCAGTGCAGGACAGTGCATTTCACAAAAGGCTATTCTTCAACAAGCTGTTCATCAGCTACGCCATTCTCTTTTGACCCGACTGGCATAGGACTCTGAGACTGAATTGTTTATCTCTGTTCATTCACACAGCATTTATTCTCAGAGGTCAAGCCCAGTATCTTGGGTCTGGGAAAAGAAGAGAATAATAATTTTATTTTTTTAAATTTGGGGATGGAAAGTAAGGATGGCCTTCACAATGAGGAGAAATCCTTATTTCTCTTTATCAATTAAGTTGAAGGAGTTTTGGTTTTGTTACTTGTTTTCAAAAATATTACATTATCAGAGATTGGTGGGGAACAAACAGAAAAAATGCAGTTAAATTACATATTTACTACAACCCATTATAAGAGAAAGCAGCTGCAGGGAAATACACTGTGCTCCATGTAGCTTATTACTCTGCAGAAGGAAGATACAGAATTAGGTGTGCTGGGGTCTGATATGCCGCCGCTTTGTGAAGAGACACAATGGGCGATTGGAATGCCACAGTCTCGAGCTATTAATGACGAGTCCGAATACTCACTCCATGCAAAATGGACAGCACTTGGTAAGAATTGTGAGGACTTAGGAATCTTCCATATTACCCACTGCTAGTCAGTCAGAAAAGGAATGTACCCATATATTCTACATCCAAGCAACAAAACCTGAAGTATCAATAACATTTTTAAGGAATATAAAAGGGACAGGGAAATCAAAGCATGAGCAGTGGACCTGCCAGTGTCAGGATGTTCTGTGTAGCTTTACAAAATGCCATTACTGAGGAAGGGGAATATAGTATAGTCAGAAGCTCTATGCTTACAACTTTCTTACAACTGTGAGAATGTAAGTTCATCTCAAATCTCCCTTAAAAAGGGCATAAATCGTCAGTTTATGCAAACGGCCTAGATGCACATGAGCATGTGTGGACAATGGAATTTTACTCACCCTTGAAGGACAAAATTATGTCACCTGTAAGAAATAAGTATTGAGCAAAGCTACTAAAACACAGAAAGCCAAATATCATGTGTTCTCTCTCATGCAAAATAGCAGTTTAAAGTATTATATAATGTGAAACTAGAATCGTATCTATTTGAGACAAGGCAACTATCACATGAAGGTGAATATAAACAAAATCAAAATACATAATATACATGTATGAAAATGTCATGTTGAAATATCGATCATCTTGTATGATGACTATACACTAATTTCTAAAACAATAAAGAATAGTAAAATCAATATATTTCATTATATGAAAGAGAGATATTATAACTGCTGCAGCAAATGTTTTGTAAATATATGTTTCTTTTCTGGACAGTGCTGGATGGTTTTAACTACACATGATAGCTTATGCCAACAGTTTTACTTAAGTTTTAGGCTGACAAAGTTAAATCAATATTTTGTGTTCAATTGAATACATCATTAATAAGAACAACTGCAGGGACGTATGACTATCTTTCAGGAAAAATATACCCTAAAGACCTTGCTAGTCAAGAAGCTCAGATAATTATGTGATGGATATTTTTAATGACAAGAGGGTATGATTTAAAACTTTCTATGCTACTACTGGGACCTCTCTATTGGTTCCACAAAGAATAGATAGATAGATAGATAGATAGATAGATAGATAGATAGATAGATAGATAGATAGATAGATAGATAAACCAGCCAACTAATAAATAGATGAATGATGGATTTGAGCAGTCTGTCACCTTCCCAAGTTGTCAATATATCATGACGGATATTTGGTGTTATTCCAAGTTCTTTTTTTTTTGATTACTCAGTTGAATTAAAAGAAAGCATACATCTATACTTGATGTGGTCATACATCTCTGTGTGCTGATCCAATGCTTTGGTTTTGAACACATAAAATGGTTTCTTGGTATTTGGTTCATTTACATCTTTGCTACATTAGCTTGGGTAGCAGCTCATCTCTGTCACATGCAGTGGAAACATGCAATAGTTCCTTATTTGAGCTTTTACATTCTGAGGTTTCAAATTCTGGCAGTTAACCCAGTCCAAAAATAATAAGTGGAAAATTCTAGAAAGGAATAGTTATACATCTTAAATCTATAACAGTGTGGTATACTGAGAAGTGTGATTAAAAATCTCCTTCCATCTTGCCCAAGACTTGAATCATCTCTTCGACTCTCATCTACACACAGGATCCATTGCCCACCCACTAGTCACTTGGCAGTCATCTCATAGCCCAATCTACAGTGTCACTATGCCTTGCTCAACTCACCCTTATTGTACTTAAAAACCGCCCCAAATCCCAGGAACCAGGATGCTTTAAATTTCAAATTTCCATCATATTTATTTTCTTATTAGTTATTGCTTTTTAGTCTATTGATGTTTCCAGTTTATAAGCGAAGCTTTCTCACAGTCTAGCTAGGGAAGAGGAAGAAGGAACAAGTGTCAGAGACTCAGGGTTTGGTACTGTCTGTGGTTGCAGGCACTACTGGGGTCTAAGAATGCATCCTTTGGGCTGGTGAGATGGCTCAGTGGTTAAGAGCACTGACTGCTCTTCCAAAGGTCCTGAGTTCAAATCCCAGCAACCACATGGTGGCTCACAACCATCTGCAATGAGATCTGACGCCCTCTTCTGGAGTGTCTGAAGACAGCTACAGTGTGCACTTACATATAATAATAAATAAATCTTTAAAAAAAAATGCATCCTTTAAGGATGAGGAGGAGCTAATGTAAATTTTTGAAACCAGAATTGAAATAAATACAGTATCTGATAAAGCTGGCATTCTAAGGAAAACAATTACTGTTTGAATGCATATATGCCTATTATACTGTCTATTATATTTTATATTTATATTATATTATAGTTTATACTCCAGAAGATGCTAAGTTTTTAAAAAGCAGATATTACTATATTTATTTGAAACAAATTATCAGTTTTGCACTAATGAAAAGATGCTAGAAAGAGAAGCAGCTTCATGTCTCTAAGTGTATTTTTTCAATAATAAATTCTGCTTCGTTGTATTGAAATATTGTGAATGTTCTATTTTCTTTTGTGTTCTCATGTCCTACCTTTGGCTGGTACAGTGATCTCTCCTAACCCTCCTGTCCCTGTGTAATTATTACAGAGAGGTTAAAAATAAGTTAGCCTCCCACAGCCATAAGTAAAAGGCTGATTTACAAACTATGGAAAGCTTTTGAAGAATTTCTTGCCATGGCAGCTCTGGATCATGGCTTCTCAAACTCCAATGTATAAATGAGCTCTTACCTTGGACCTGGTGAATCTGAGACTGCATGGCCCACCGAAGCCAATGCCACAGCACACTGACCATCCTTGATGGTTTATAATTCATCTCCAGAGACCATGACGTCAAGTGCATTCCAGCCCCTCCGAGTCTGTACTGAGTTTCTCAAGTCAGTGGTCTGTGTTTCTCAAGTGCCCCCAGAGTTGTGGGTTGTTAATTTTCCATTTTTTATGTGTTTGTTTAGCTCTTTTGACAGCAAGTTTGTTTACCAACAAAGAGGTCTTGGACCAATTGAAGAAGATACCATCCTGGTCATTGACCCAAATACTGCTAAAATACTCCAGTCCAGCGGCAAGAACCTGTGAGTAAAATGGCTTAGGTGCTATTCAAGCTGTCACACCTGTGCTGGGTATAAAATACATCATTAGGTCATGAATGTGTAGCAAAGCCACCCTTAACAAGAGACAAATTGGAGCACTGTTCTTGGGCTTTCTAAAAAAAAAAAGAAAGAAAGAAAGAAAAAAAACAGTTCTGAGACATCACTGAATGTTAGAATCATCTATGAAACTCAAAAAAAAAAAATTCTATCCTTACAGAGCATTGTCCATTTGTATGTCTTCTTCCAAAACTGCTAAGGAACAATTGCAAATATTTTTACTACAAAAGGTAGTTTAATATCCTAGATTGTTAATTAGCTAGATTTAAACACCATGGGTCATATGCATGCATCTTTACATTGTGTTATAGGGACTACATATAAATAATATTGGTTTTTCTTCTTTTCTTTTCTTTTTTTTTATAATATTGGTTTTTCAGTTTGTAATTTTTAAAATTTCACCCTATCTGGGCTGTAGGTAATGTTATCATAACTTTCCAGGTGACTATCATACTCAGGATTGAGACAGCTATTAATATATATATGATGAAGTAAACTCTTGGTCAGCTAGACTGATAGGTTTTGCTTTAATCCTTACCATAAAAAATTATATACTCAAGTCACCAAGTACTCACTGGTAAGAACAGAAGACTTCTCTTCCCATCAAAAAGTGAAAACTAAACAAATCTCATTTTTAGCTTTCCCTTAGTTCTCACGTGTAATTTGTATCTGAAAGCAACTCATTATTTGGTCCAATTCCTAGATGGCATTTGGCAGGCAAAACCAGTTGGCTAATATTCATGGTCATTGAGAGAAAGGGACACCTGCTTCCAGAGTTACCCTGACCCATTATAACCTGGCAGCTTCCAAGACTCTGCCCCCACTCCGTCTGCTTAAGCCCAGGGAAGGCCAGTTTCTTTGAAAGGCAGATAGCCTCTGTTTAGATGCAGCTACTAATCAAGATTGATATAATCAAGCTTAGGGTCTTTTTTTAAATAGTATTTTCAGATAAGTCAAGGGGCAAATTATAATGCCATCTCTACAGTGTGAGCCTGTGTATTTAGAGATGTATTCATTAATCAGAGACAGCCCATCTCAGAACAGGATCAACATGGAAGGAGGTGGGATAACTACTGCGAAGTCATTTTGGCCAACCACGTGCTGTCAGTGCTGCAAGCAAATCAAAGCCTCACTTTCAGTAGCCAGAACAGGAATCTAATTCAGTTAATTAGTCTAGATCAAAGTGTTATGCACTTGGCCCATGAAAAATAAAAATTCCTGGTGCCAATGCCCTACTGAGGCTACAAACAGACAGAGGAAGCTTGAATTCTCAGATGGTGTTTGAACAGGACCACCTGAGTGTATTTCCCATGTGTTAACTAACTCTGTTTTTCAGTCCCATGGGTCTGTCTGTATCAGTTAGATATGCTAAATAGATTGACCTTTCTAATGATTGACCAGCTCACCTATTTGCTGTGCCTGGAGGGTCACACCCCTTCTGAACATTATTGTTTCTTGTTCATTATCTTCCATAGCCAGTCTTAAAGCCTTTAAGTCAGTCACATTCATGAGATTTTATGTGAACATGATGTTATAGGGCTGGAGAGAGGTCAGTAAGTAAAGTCTTCACCATAACAACCAGAGTTTGGATCCTTAGAGTCCACATAAAAGGTGGACATGGTGGACATTGGTAACCCCAGTACTAGGGTCAAGCTGGGGCAGGAAACTGAGTCAAGAGGACCCCTGGGAATTTCTGACCAGCCAATCTTGCCAATTGGCGAACTCCACATTTAATGAGAGGACCTATCTTAAAAAATAAAGTGGAAATGGATCAAGATAGATACCTGATATCACCCTATGACTAAACACACATGTGTGCACATCACAAACAAACAAAAAGCCCATAGCACTATTTTGGATGTAATATATTTTAAGTATTCAAACTACACTTATTTCTCAAGGCACTTTGGTTTGTGCATATTATAAAACATTAGTATTTATTATATGAAATCTTGCTCAGAACTTGATGTTATCTGCGCCGCTTCATATGGCATACTTTAAGATAAATATTAATAATTTTATGTAAGCTTCATTTGTCGGTCTTAATATGATTGACTCACTTCTGCTTAGGCTTTGTAACAGGAGGTCTCTGCCTATCCTAACAATTCGCTTCACAATTCATTTGGATCTTTTCAATATTGATGCAAATATGCTGTTCCTATTTTATAAAAGTGTATTGCTCTATCGTTTAAATAGAACTAAATTCTTCTCATCTGTGCCTGGAGAACTATAACTGTGACAGTGTTTGTCTGTCTGTTTTGCAGGTTTTACTTACCGCATGGTTTGAGCATAGATACAGATGGTAATTATTGGGTCACAGATGTGGCTCTCCATCAGGTGAGATTCTTGCTTGTCAGTATTCACTTAGAAAGCTAAGACATTTTAATTTTCAAAATGTTCTGGATTTCATTAAAACTTTTTCTATGGCAAAAAAAAAAAATTGGTAACAAAAAAAGTGGGGCAGTCATGTCTTAGTAAGTTCTGTGTGCTATTATAGAGCAACATAGACTCAATAGCTTGTAAACAACCAAAAACTTCATTTCTCACAGATATAAATTCTGGGACCTGGAGATGATAGGGTTCTGCTGTGGGTCCCCTCCTGCGTTTCAGACAGGCCTCTTTCCAATGTGTCCTTTCATGCGGAAGGCAAAGAGGGCAAACTCCTGTGTCTCCTCTTGCACTTTCTCATGAGGTTTCACCATGATGGCCTCGTTCCTTTCAGCTCCCACCATGAGTGGAATTAGGATTCTGATAGAAGAATTTAGAAGGCATTCATGTTCAGCCTATATCAATCTTCACTTGAGCATTTTTTTTTTTTTTTTTTTTTCTGTATAGCCCTGGCTGTCCTGGAACTCACTTTGTAGACCAGGCTGGCCTCGAACTCAGAAATCTGCCTGCCTCTGCCTCCCAAGTGCTGAGCATTTTTATTTTTGAGCTGTGCATGGTATTAGATCTCTCTTCTCCCTTGGGCTCACAGGATGCTAACAGCCCAGTTTCCTATTCACTATTTATTAATAGATGGCTTTGGGAATAACTTAATTTCCATATGTTGAATTGTGAAACGAGAATTATACTGGATGATCTTGGGGATAGTGTCTACTTTTAAAAGCATCTTCCTTTGAATAAGAAGAATATGTCTTCCCATACTCTCATTACTTGGTCAAATCTTCTTTATCATGTGCGTGTATGTCAACGATAATTATGAAAGTGGGTAAAGCTTGTTGTTGGGTTTTTGTTTTTTTTTTAAGGTGTTCAAATTGGACCCACGTAGCAAAGAAGGTCCTCTCTTAGTTCTGGGAAGGAGCATGCAACCTGGCAGCGACCAAAATCATTTCTGCCAGCCCACTGATGTGGCAGTGCAGCCCAGCACTGGAGATGTCTTCGTGTCAGATGGTTACTGCAACAGTAGGATCGTGCAGTTCTCACCAAGCGGAAAGTTCATCACCCAGTGGGGAGAAGGTACCTATCACTGCGCATGCTCTTCAATCGGAATTCTGTGTCAGCAGGACCAAAACACAGACATGGGTTCGCTTGTCGTCAAAATCTGTAACGTTTCTGTAACGTTTCTGTACGTCATGGATGTAAATGGTTTATTTGCATGAATTTGGAAACGTATAAAGCTGTTGCATCAGACTTTGAACGACCTTATGAATGGTGCAACTGTGGCTTTTCTTTGTCCTATAGAGTCTTCTGGGAGCAGTCCTAAGCCAGGGCAGTTCAGTGTTCCTCACAGTTTGGCCCTTGTGCCTCACCTCAATCAGTTATGTGTGGCAGACAGGGAAAATGGCCGGATCCAGTGTTTCAAAACTGACACCAAAGAGTTTGTGAGAGAGATTAAGCATGCGTCATTTGGAAGGAATGTCTTTGCAATCTCATATATACCAGGTATTTCGTTATTATTGTTTGCTTTGTTATGTCCTATTCTGCCCTTAGCAATTATTTTATTCAATGTGCTTCTTAAATAACCTTTTTATTCATCAGCACAAGATGCTTTATATATCAGATCTGAAATATCTTAAAACTATCACTGCATTGTAAATCACTTGAACTTAAATGCACTATTCCTTTTTCAGAAACAATGGACTCCAAAAAAAGTTACCAGCTATTTGTATTGGGTTTAAAATGTTCCCAAACACTGATTCCTCTATACTTATAATCATCTGATCTAGTTATTAAGTGATTAATATTGCCTTCACACTATCAAAAAATGTTATATATCTAATAGAATCACATTCAAATTACTTCTGTTTCACATTTCTTGAAAAAGTCCTGACTGCCTTAGGATTTTGTTGCTGTGAAAAGACACCATGACTGAAAAGGAAAACATTTCACTGGGGCTGGCTTACACTTTAGAGGTTTATTCTGTTATTGTCCTGGTGGGAAGCATGGCAGCATGCAGGCAGACATGGTGCTGGAGAGGGAGCTGAGTGTTCTACATCTGGCATCAAGAAGAACAAAGTGGCACTGGACCTGGGTTGAGCATTTAAAACCTCAAAACCCACCCTCAGTGACAAACTTCCTCCAACAAGGCCACACCTCCTAATAATGCCACACCCTATGAGCCTACGGCAGTCATTTCATTCACCACCACACTGGCCAACTGATTTAAAACAGAGAAAAAATGTAAAGTAACAGAGCATGTATCTAAAGGTCAGGAGAAACAACCAATAAAATCTTGATTTCTTTAACATTTTTATATAAACTGTAATGGTTGTAAAAGTTTTCAAATGAAATTTGAAAAAAAAATCCAAACTCATAAAATAAAAAGTACACAATTCACATGACAAAATAAATTACCATAATTTTTCTTTGAATATGTATTAAGGCAATTAATATTTTAAGTAAAAGTTTATACACATCTTGAAATAACTAGTTTTGTAAAAGCAAACATTAACTATAGCCCCCCTCCCCCCTTTAATCACAAAACCTCTTATTCAACTAGGGCATGAAATCAAAGGACCAGGTGACTGGATGAGGAACAAGTTTGTGTTTTCTGAGAAAAGTGAAAAAATAAATACATAAAGACTCTCATTAATGTCAACAAGAAAGACATTCTATAGTTGGCTTTACTCCACATCAAAAGAATTAATTTGTCAAGAAATTTCAATTAGTAAAGAAGGTAATTAAATAGATATGATATTTTTAAAATCTGGGAAAAGATAAGAACTCAAGTTAAAAACAGAATGTAAGTGAGAGCCAATGGCTTCACAGTATCCTGAAGCAATGGTTTATGCTCAGATTGGATTGTGTTATAGGAAATATTTTAAGAATCTCTACAATCCTTTTTAAAGAGATGAAAATATGTTGACCATAGGTTTAGCATTACATGTACTTTTTAGGCTTTGCAATGCTCAGGCCCAAACATAGAACCCATGCATGCCAGGCAAACACACTACTATTGAGCTACACTCTCAGCCTCTTCTATTCTTTAATGTGTTCTTTGAAAATGCCGTCTGCAGACCTCTGAATTATTTAAGACATCACCATTTCTGTTATTTCAGTATATACAAAGATATGTAGTTTTACTGCAAAGTGTGTTCATGGGAAGGTACTTAGATTTTTGCTGTGACAGCTTATCTTTAGCTGTCTGAAATATATATCTCATGTTTACAAGCAGGAGTTGTCTAAAATCAGATTATTTTTTTCTGTACTGCAATTCCCTTAACTTCTTTAAGTTCTCCTCCTACTCTTGCTTGAGCCAGATAGACATTGCATAGTTTTCAAAACATGATCAGATGCTCTGAACTCATTGACTTTGGTAACTTAAATTTTCCCCATTCCTACTGAGGATTCCTCTTATATCTAACCCTAAATGCCAGTATACATGTACATCAGTAACTGTGTATCCTGATTTCTTATGGCTTCCTACCTGGAGCAGGCTCTCCAGCTTCTTCTTTTCTTTTCTTTTCTTTTCTTTTCTTTTCTTTTCTTTTCTTTTCTTTTTTTTTTTTTAAAGATTTATTTATTTATTATATGTAAGTACACTTTAGCTGTCTTCAGACACTCCGGAAGAGGGCGTCAGATCTAGTTATGGATGGTTATGAGCCACCATGTGGTTGCTGGTATTTGAACTCCAGACCTTCGGAAGAGCAGTCGGGTGCTCTTACCAACTGAGGCATCTCACCAGCCCTCTTATTTTCTTATATACAAAGGTTGATCATCTAATCTGTTAGGCCCAGATCTGATAATTCACTGCTAAGAATTTTTCATTGTTTGCAAACATAGGGACCGGGTTAACCCTAACTACATTGCTTATGTATATGATGTACTTCTATTTCAATCCCAATATTAATCCATATTTTAAAGAAAGACTACACCTTTTTTGCTACAGGTTTTCTCTTTGCGGTAAATGGGAAGCCTTACTTTGGAGACCAAGAACCCGTGCAAGGATTTGTGATGAACTTTTCCAGTGGGGAAATTATAGATGTTTTCAAGCCAGTTCGCAAGGTACTTACATGCAGTGCCTAGCTGAGTTTTTATAAGACATTTAAAATAAAATATCAATATTCAATGTTTTAAACACAGTAGATGGACAACTTTCTTAGCTGAGTGGACAGGCATATCTTGTTATGATGTTTACTTAAAATAAATGTCCTTGTCTTTTCCTAAACCGTCTGTATTTCCAGATGAACATTAGCCTCTACAGTTCCAATTTTGTAGTATAATCAGTATACAGTGGCAAGCTTAAATCGACTGTACTTAGCAAGTCAACATAGATATGCTGATTGACAGATGATAGATGGACAGACAGATATTTTTCCTAGTTTTATTTAAGTAGTGAAGAAATCACATTGTAAATGTACTATTATAGTTCTCTTTAGCACAAGCTGGCAACTTGTTTTTTTTTGTTATTGGTAGTACTAAAATTTTAAAAAATAACAAGAATGGAACACAGCGCTTTGTAGAATCTGTTCAAATTCTAAAGACTTGGCTAGATGAGTGGTTAAAGACTCCACAGTAATTTGCCACTGTATATTTTAACAGTACTTTTTACACATGCAGTGACCACAGCTAAGTGTTCCATGGGCTTTTGTCTTCCCACTGTATTGTATTTGCAGAACAATTGTCAGGGTGATCACAATACTCACAAACACTGCAGGCATGTGTCGGGGGTCCATCATCTGTAGAAAACTCAGCGTATTAAAATGCTTAGGCAAGGGCTGTTTTTCCAACTACAGAAGGGTTTATTGGGTTGACTTAGGTCAAAATGTAACTATCAAAAGTCATTGAACAAAGAATGTCTTGTTATCATGATTCTTAAGTTGCCTGTTAGGATTACGAGATGAGAAAAAGAGAACTATAAAATGTCTCAGAATTTAGAAATCTGTCTGTAAGGAGATGGACAGTCTGGATTCTATCAAAGTTAACTGTAGGTTTTATACTAGATCTTAAGGATATAATTATGCACAAGACAGGACACAGTTTCCTCCTTAGTCCATCTTTGTTAGGAAAGGTTACAGAATCTGGAACAAAATGAAGTAAATACAAACTAAAGATTTCATCTCGGGTTCTCTTCTTGTGGGTCTCTGTTTATAGTTTGCAAGCATGAGTTTTTCAGAAGATATTTTATCTGAAAAGCAATGTGCAACACATTGAAATTATTGCATCTTTTAGAAGGAAGTCATTATATTAAGGGTACATATCTTACCTTCAGTGTTTTGAATTCTCATTGATTACCCGATCTTTAGAGCTATTCTTCTATGAGCTAACTTCCTTATACTTATTGATTAAGAAAAGAAAACTATTACTATTCTTTCAGGTTTACAGTTTGTCTTATGTTTGACTTTCTTATTCTTTTAGTGATAGTGTACTGTATCAAGTATGTTATTGACTTTGAATTGTATATCTACACATCAAAACTGAGCAATAAGCAAAAGACTGAATAATAATATGAGGTCTGAATTAGAATCTCAGAGCACATTGCTCCTAAACATCAGCAGTCACAGACTCATGTGGAGTAAGGCACAGTGTGCGGGTCAGGACATGGAACCTGAAGAGAGGCCGTGCTGAGGCAAAATTTGTTCTTCCTTTCAGAAAACAATTTATAATATCACCCCACGTACACAGGAAAAGTATTCTAGATTGATTCTGTAAAATGAAACAGGTTTATAGATCTCTCAGAATTTCCACTTACTAAGTTCATCATTATAAAGATTCAAAATCTGGGTAAAACAAACAATGTCGTTATGATTCATTACTGAAGTCGAAGGTTGAAGGTCAAGCTTTCCACTGCCTTCTCTGTGGGCATATCCATTGCTTCTTCCCTCGCATCGTGTGAATCTTTCTTCTCTACTACAGCAGTCTTTAGAAATGTTTACATCTGAATGTTTGATCCCTCTTAATGTTAGCATAAGGGTAAAAAGGTAGTATGACTAAAAAAGATGGTTTCATTCTTCTGTATGGACACTCAGGTAACCTAACACCATTTGCTAAAAATACTCTTTTCTCATGTGTGTATTTTGGGCCTCTTTGTTAAAAATGAGGTGGCAGTGATGGTGTGAACTTAAGTCTGGGTCTTCCGTTCTATAGTCTTTCTTTTCAGTGAACAGTACTGGAAGCAGAGGCATGGAACTGCTCAAGATGCCCAGAATAAATGAAGGCTAAATGATCAGCAATGATATTTATGGCCCCATCTATGAGGCTTAGGGAATACTGCTGAAGAGAGAGTAGAAAGAGCTAGAGGATAGGAAGAAGGGCTAGGGAATGCATCTGCTAGGCATGAAATGGCTGTTTCAGTCATGGGAGAATCAGCCCATTCTTAGTACTTAAGAGCACTGTCTGCTTCTGCAAAGGTCCTAAGTTCATTTCTCAGCATCCACATTGGTGGCTCACAACCACTGTAACTCCCCTTCCAAGGACATAGTGCCCTTTCTTGGTCTCCTTGGACACTGTGCTCACATGCATATACCTACACCCAGACATAGACATATAACAGCAGTTCTAATATAATAAAAACTTAATCTTAATAAACAGAATGGGTCTGTTTACAGCTAACCATAGATGGAGCAGCTTTATCGCCGCTATTGGTTCCTAACTGCTGACCTAGTGGCTACTGATGAATTGTGGGAAACCAGGCATTACTGCTGTCAGTTACATAAGCACTCATGAGTCTGCCAGGCTCCAGTGGAGAGTTCAAACTCATAGCTACATGGGTAGCCCTGGCTAAACTGACTGGGTCTCAAAACAAAAGCAGATAAATATGGTAAATATGGAAAGGGGACATTAGGGTAGGAGAGAAGGTTAAAGAGGATGGAAGGGATATGAGCGAGCTTGGGGGCATAAGGAGCCTGAATGCGTAGGATCCCTTTATGAATATGTCTGAGGAGACATTCAATAGTCAGTCTTTTAAAGCCATGAGAAACGTGAAAGAAAAAGTAAACACAAATAAGTCACAAAGTACCAAATACAACTGCCCTGAAAAAATAAAATAAATAAAACAACTTACAAATTTTCAGTTTTTAAAAGAATTTCAAGTCAGTAGTATAGGTCCCTGTTGCTTTGCTCAGTGTCTAGAACTGTGCCCCACAGAGTCAGGACACAACGAATAACTGCTGTTGGCTGGAGTTGCTTTGGTGGGAATTAAGGTCACTTTTGTTTGAGTCACATGCTGTGTCTAATTTTTCTGTCATTCTGTAATAGACTTAAGTATAGCCTCATCCCAATAACAAATGCCTTTGCATTTGGCAGCACTTTGACATGCCTCATGATATCGTGGCTTCTGAAGATGGGACTGTGTACATTGGAGACGCACACACAAACACCGTGTGGAAGTTCACCCCCACTGAAAGTAGGCTCGTTTTTTTTTTTTTTTTTAATTTGTTCATTTTTATAGTATTTCTGTGTGTGATTTCCATCTTTTTTATTGTTTAAAATGGGAAACAAAAACATTCGCTTTTGATCTCTTTTTTTTTTTTTTGAAATTGGGAATAGGAAACAGGGATATAAGGGGGTTTGGGGTTGGGGTTCAGCACCTGTCTGGCATCTTCCGCTTTCTATTCCTTGTACTACAAAGGACGGAAAAATGAAGAGAGATGGGGGGGGGATGGGATCCTTATTTGGTATCCACTTCAGGAATTGAATAAGGTTTGAGATGTGGAGAGAGAGGGGGGTTTTGTTTTTTGGGTTTTTTTTTTTCTTTTTTCATTTTCCTGGCAGTCATTGCCTTGTTTCCAGAGACACTCCACAGGAAATTTTTGATGTGTGAAGTAATGTCTGTTACATTAAAAGCCAGCGTTAATTCCAGCTTGGTTACAGCAGGAAGAGACAGCTTTGGCAAAGCAGAGGTTGGCTTGTTGCCACAAGACATCACCCCCTGTGGCTCTCTGTCTTACTGCGTTTTAAGGGACAGCAGCATCCTTCCCTGACACTCCAGGCTCAGCTTTCCTCCACATACTGAGTTGCTGTATTTTTATTTAACTCAGAACATAAAGGAACACATTTGCTCCATCAGACTCTGGCCAGTTAGTGTAAAATTGTTAGGTTTTAGAGTTGGGGGTGGGGAAGGAGATTCAAGGGAACCCTGGAATAGATGACTTTATGTAGTGGTTTCAAGGGGACATTGAGCTGGATTATTGAGAAGTAAGGCATTTGTTAGAAAAGTAATTAATGTCACAGATAGACAGAGGAGAGGAACTCTGACAGAGACACTAAAGAGAGTTCAGGCTGAAGCACCAGAGATAGACAGAATGGCTGGTCTCAGAAGATAGGAGGCAGAGCTCATGGGGCAGAGGTGGAATCTGTTCTTAAGGCTATCTACAGAAGGCTGAGGTTTCACAACAGAAGTTCCTCCGCTCTGCTGTCTGAATCCCAGGCAAGAGTTAGAGAAAAGGGTAGGGAGGAAGATAGAGGGCCAAGATCCATTTGAATGTTAACCTACTTCAAAAATGAGAAAGGGCCCTCAGGATGTCTGATCACCAGGGACTCGCTGTGTCCCAGCAGGGTACCGGATAGTATCTGGCAGACCAGTTTGCTGCAGATACTGTGGCCTGAGCAGATGCTGGATGCTGGTGCTGTATTTTTGCAGAAATGTTAGAATTCTTTCATTTCAATGTGGACATCATTAAAAGTATGCTAGCCTAGTCCCTGGTTTCAGGCTATAAATCAAAATGCTCCTTATCTGAAGTTCACTGAACGTTTGCTTAGCCAAAAATATCCAATATCCAGAAATGCTTTTTAAATATTTTGGAGTCTAAGCAACAGGAGATAGTTGTAATTAGTAAAGGATTTGGGGACGATAGATTTGAGGTATCTAAAGCTGCAGCAGATAGTTATATTAGGTAAAGAGTTAATAAGGCCATGAAAACTTGATTAATAAATTATGTCAATAACAGCATAAATTCACGTTATAACAAGGAAAGAAAACAAATTGTTAGAAGAAAAGTAAAATTAAGTCTATAAACTTCAATCAGATATAATGTACATTTTATGTCTCAATTTGGCCAATGCTGTATTCAGTAACTTTTGAGTTTTAATTAATCTTTGGGTGACTTTTAATATTCTGAGATAAGGACCCAATTAGTATAGTGAACATAGATTCAACCATTTGGTGTCTTGGCAGATGTGGCAAAACTGCTCATCAGGAAAAAAACACATTCTGCTCATGATTTCAGAGGGTTCAGTCCTTGGTTGTTTACGAAGAAAATCACAGCAGCAGTGTCATATGGCACAAGGGAGCTTATGACCAAGAAGTAGAAAAGGGGGATAGAAAGACGGGCCACACGAAAGCACAGCCCTGTGTCTTCCAAGGCCCTACCACCTATTTCTCACACTCCAGTAGAGCTATCATATCAGTTCCACACAGGAAGTAATGCAGAATTAAGTCAGAGTCCTCCTGATCTCAGGACCTGAGGAAGTATTCACACAGACACACTCAGTCCTGCTTTACAGCTCCTGGAGGGACTTCTTAATCCAATGAGGACTGTGAGGGGCCTGCAGCCTATGCAACCACAGAAGTTACTCACCTTTCCCCTGCAAAATCTGCATTCAGCACTTATATCTTCAACAAGGACTCTGAAAGCATGGGCAGACCAAAATAAAACTAAAGATGATAATCCTCAAATAACTGACAAGTTATGATTTTTAGAAAAAGATATATATATACATACATATATACATATTATATATAATATGTTATATATTATATAGTATACATATTATATATTTGTTATATCATAGTATACAATATATAAACATATTATATAAATGTTATATATAAATATATACATATAATGTATGATACATAAATATATATCAGTAAATGTATATTAATACTTTTTATAGATGAAAAAGGCTGTAGAAATATAGCCATAGTCTTTTTATTTCAAATAGTAATTATTTTGTTTTATTAAGTCATCTATAACACCCTAGTGTTTAATACTCAACAAAAATTTGTCTTTGTCCCATGAAAACAACTATCAAAATACAAGTCACCAGCCTTTCTTAAGCTCTATAAGAGAAACAGGAAAAATAATACATGTGTTTTGAAAACTCTGATTGGTGTTGATATACCCCTGATTAATTCCTGATTAAAAAGCAGTACAATGTAGTATAAAACTTCAAGATAAAAAACTCTTCAGTATAATCAAGACCATAATAAATCAGGGAATTTAGACTTCTGCCCTGGGGAGACTGCCTGTGTTTTCAGTTAGTCAAATTCATAGAAGACTGCTGTCCTGCTTGGCCCCTTTGTTGCTGTGTTAAACACTGACCAAAACTAACCTGTTCTCTGAAGGAGCTAGAGAAAGTACCCAAGGAGCTGAAGGGGTTTGCAGCCCCATAGGAGGAACAACAATATGAACTAACCAGTACTCCCAGAGCTCCCAGGGACTAAACCATCACTTGAAGTTTCTTATGCATTGGTAGAAACAACCTTCACTCTAAGATGTGGTCCAGGTGCAAACAACGTAAGCAAGGGAGTGGTAAAACCACTGAACTGAATCATTCCATCCCTTGGGCAGAAAGAAAGGTCTGTGGGGATCAAACTGCCAAGGCTATCTCTCAGGGAGGGAGCTCAGAGAAGCAAAATGGTGGAAAGCAAGTGGGTTGTATCTGAGAGTCAGCAGAGAGGGGGGCCTTTGACTGACACAGGCTGTTCAGATTAAGTGGGAATTAGATGCTTTTGTCTTAGATAGTTGAACTTTGAGAGCAGACTGAGGAAGTTCCTGGTAAACAGATGCCTATGGAATGCTGAATTAAGTGTCTGTTTACCCAATAACAATCCTGTTTACCAGGTCTGAGCCCTCTGTTTAGGACATTGTCACCAGCACTGCCATCTGGGAGGGGTGAGAGGGAGTGGGAGGGTGGGGGCCTTGCAAATAGAATTTTGTCACCAGCTTTGCCATTTGGACCTAATAAACAGAGCTACCTGATATTTCAGAAACAATGTAATATTATGAATTCCCAAAAGGAAACCCCTATTCTGAATAAGTTATTAAAAATATTACCTCAACTTACCTAAAAAGGTTTTATAGAGGATTCATGAATTTGACCTCTAATTAGACTTTGGAAATTTATGTAACTGAATAAAACTGGTATCAAGGTTAAGTTTTTTAATGTTCTTTTAGAGGATTCTGATCTTCTCTCTTCTTATTGTGCTGTTACAGAAATGGAACATCGATCAGTTAAAAAGGCGGGCATTGAGGTCCAGGAAATCAAAGGTTGGTCAGAGTCCTCTCTCAACTGTCAAACCAAAAGCTATCTTGTTGGATTATTTTGGGCTCTTCTTGATTGCAGCTTAAAAATTATCAGGCTAAAAATATATAATGTGGTAAGTTGTTGCTCTCTGCTTTGTGCGGAGCCCTTAAGCCTGCACGCCGACACTTCTTTGTGTGTTGAAGGAAATAGTCCTAAGGACCTCCAATCATCGCCGATTCTCACTTATGAAATATGGATGAGGACTTGAGAAATCTATAACCCGTGAGCAAGAGAGATATGCAGAAAGGAAAAGATTCAACTAGTTGTATTGGGAAGTATTTTTGACTTTACATAAGGTAGAAAGAAAAAAAAAAGATTTTTGGTATGCTAGGAAAGCCGTCGTGAACTCTCATGTACACAAGTGAAAACCTTAGTGGGTAACTTCTATTTGATAGGAAACATTAGCGTATCCACCAGCTCCTGACGTACCTCACAGCCAACAAGATTGACTGAGGGCTTTGTAAAAGGTAATGTAGAAAACCTGAGAGAAATGACAGGACACCTGACCTCAGGGAAGTCACTGCACACATCTCCATGGCCCCATCCAAATTGACACACAGTATCTAAAATGAGCTTAGCTCCTGGTGAGTGGCTACTATTCCCATTCAGAATCTCTGTGTAATTACTTCTCCCCTACCCAAGAGCCAGTTTGAGTTTTTACTTTTTCAACAATGTGTAGACTTTTGACTGGTGTTTGTTATTAAGGACTCTCCATGCTTTAAGTCATAAATCAATTCCATTCTTCAGATTGGACCCCCGAGTGAAGAGGTTCAGACTGAAGTCCAAGCATCTTTGTTTTCTTACTCACTTGTTTTCTTGCTCAAGGAAGTAGGTCGGAAAGATGTGTGAAGGAGCCACAAGCAAAAGAAAGTTGACATAGGCAGAAAGGAAAGTTAGCAGCAGGCTCAGCTCAGCATTGTAAGAGCTGAGATAACATTGTAGCGAGAACAAACCGCACTGTTTGGCATTTTTAGAGATTCTATGGAAGAGACAAATGCTGAGCGGTATTCCTCTTATTCAAATACAGACACAAGTCTTAAATCATCAGTGCGATTTGCCGGGGCACTGGTGGCGCACGCTTTTAATCCCAGCACTTGGGAGGCAGAGGCAGGTGGATTTCTGAGTTCGAAGCCAGCCTGATCTACAGAATGAGTTTCAGGACAGCCAAAACTGCACAAAGAAACCCTGTCTCAAAAAAACAAAAGAGAAAAAAATCATTGCAATTTACATAGTATTATCGATGTTAGGTTTATCCCCAAATAAGGGTGATATAAGAGATATTGCTGTTAATAACAGCTATTATTGGAACACTCTACATGGACTATACAAAAATTATCAAATGTAATCATTATATTAGCCATGTGATATATATCTTACATCTGAGGAAATAAGGATGGATATTACTAAGGAGACAGTACATGTTTAAGTCAAGTTTTAAACACAAGTTTGTTTGATGTCAAATCCTGTGCTCAGTACTTCAATCCGGTCACTGTAAATTCTTCCAAGAAAGGCATGCAGGAATGTAGGAATGATCTGCAGTATGTGTTGAAATCTCTAGAATTTTCAATGATTTTAATCTATTTCTGTTATAATATGTTCCACCAAAACAATCTTGATGGTAATATACTAGTTAGCATGTTGAGACCATGCCTGATTATCCTGACCTCTGACCTCACCTGGGCTGCTGGATGAAGAGAAAACAATTAATCCATTTAGATGGAAAGCATTCCTGTCTTGTGGCAGAACCCAGAAGTCAAAATAATAAATTTTACTAAAATGTCTGCCTTGAAAGTCCAGTTTTACTAGTCAGGAATATCCCAACTCTGTTCCCAGAACCCAGATAATTCTCACCCTTTCATAAGATTATATGTGTGTGTGACGACAGGAATACAGGTCATGCTGGATCTCTAGGGACTATTGCTTATCAAAATCATGAAGCTAACCTTTATAACAAAGGCCAAAGCAAATTCATAGTTGGCAGCATGGGTGTTTATTAACTTTATAACTCTAAAAATGAGTTACTTTAGGTGATCCTTCTCACCACGAGTGTTCAGATAAGTGGCCAATTATAACAAGGTTGCAGAACCAACATTTCAAGGGAGTTTCAGAAATAAGTGAACTGGGAAGGGTTTTAAATTTCAAATAGAGTCACTAGGAATAAAATGCATAGCTCCCTGCGCCGGGTGAAGGTGACAATCATGATCAGTCTCCAAGTAGAGAGAAAGAAAAAGCAAGAAAGCTGTCAAGTGCACCGAGCCTCCTGGGCCTTATTGAGGGAAAACTTTGGAAGGAGCTGAGAGGGCCAAGGCAGACTGTACACAAGAATGAAGCTCCCGTATGCTGGATATAGCTCTCATGTTTTCTGAAGTTACACGCTGATGTGTTTTCTAAAATCTTCATCCTTCAGTTGTGTTTGTTCTAAGCTAGGTAACAGTTGCTGTATTGCTACATTAAGAATGTCCCTCTGTTCCTGTTCATTATTCCAATTGCTTTTATTAAACAAGAAAGTCTGCATGTGGGTGCCAGGTTGTGGGGAAGATTTCATGTCTCTACACACACACCCTGACTTTAGGTCTACACACACACACACACACACACACACACACACGCACACACGTGCATTAACACACATGCAAACATGCATACACACAGCTACATGTAAGACATTAGTTATAGAACTGAAAGAATCAGCTTGCTATTCATAGAAAGTAGACGACACCGCAATGAACTTGCTAAGTTACATGCCACTTGAGACGTTTTTGGCTTCCACAGTTCTGGTATTTTGGATGTTATCTACTGAAAATACATGATTATTCTAACATTTGGAATGAAGTGGAATGTGTTTAAGATTTAAAAGTTTTTTTTAAGGGGTAGTTTTAAAATGTTGTATTGCAAAGGCAAAATAAATAAATAGATAAATAGACTAATAGAGATATACAAATACTATGTGATTGCCCCCACAAAGGAGTACAGATAACTCCCCCTTTAAGAAGCATTGCTTTGGAGAAGAAGAGAAGATACTTACTGTTCAGCTTTTAATACTGTGTTTATTTCTGTATAGCAAGAGATGTTTTGAAAGCTGCTGATTTTATAAGACTGTGAGGCATTTATATTCTAGGGAGGTTGCATGTGGCATCTTAAGCGCTAGGAGAGCATCATGTTCTGTTCCCCTTTACCTCCAGAAACTCAGGCATAGGCTAATTTTAGGGTCTTTAAACTTCTTCACACCTGTTCACCAGGGATGCTCCAAAATATAGGAACATGTAATAAAGAAATTTCAGATAAAGAATAAAGTGATATAATTTGGATTATGCATTATTTGAATGGGATTTCCAGGCTCTTTTGTGGTGTTGTGTTGGATTTTTCATTTTACCTACACAGTCCCCTCGGAACAGCAATATTGCTTTTCTTTCTAAGTCTCTGAGACATTTTAAAACAAACCTCTTCAGAAAAAATAGAACCTTGTTAGGACTTAAACATATTTCAGTTTATTCCAAATGTTAGCATGATCAAGAATTTTTAGTAGATTATATCCAAAATACCAGAACTGTAGAAGCCAAGAATGTCTCAAGTGGTGTGTAACTTAGCAAGTTCAATTGCTGTGTCTCATCTGCTTTCTGTGAATGCTAGGCTGATTCAGTCTGTAACAAACATCGTCTGTTTAATACAGCTCACTCCTGGCTCTGCCTCATGATACAAGGTGTAAATTGGCATAAGCATTGTAGCAAAAGCAGGAAGTAACCAATAGAAAAAACTGGCTAATAATTTTGCTAGTGTATACAGCTTTCAAATAGAATCAGGCAATCCTTGAATACCAATATACAAATATGTCTCATGATATTTAACCCCATGATTCCATTTTTACAACTTTTTTTCCTGTTTAAATATGGAACAAGTTTAAATATAAAATAATTGCATATATATATTCTGTGGTAACAGAGGAGATGGTGGAACAGTGGTCAGGTCTGTGAACCAATCTTCCATCCTCTTTAAATTTTGAGTGCCAGGCAAATGAACATGTGACAGTGTAGTCTCTGCTTTTGTGAAGCAGAGGGAACAAAGTGAAGACTTTAAGGGATCAGCAAAAATGGTAACAGTAGCGCCTGCTCATGAGCTTTGTGTGTGAATTAGAGAGCAAGGCCCAGTAAGGTGCAAGTGCTCAGTGACTGTAGCTGACATTGGGAAAGAGGATAACTCAGAACACTGAAGCAGTAGGTGTCAGTCCTCCATGTGTTTATATCATAAACTGGATGTGAAGTGTCCTGAGGGATTTCAGAAACATATATCCAGCAAGCGGTTAAGCCATCTACATGTACAGAAAATTAACCAATTTTCCCAATTGTGTTAAACAATCTATCCTTGCCAGTTTGTTGATGGCTGGGGTTCTCTGCAGCATGCAGTCTATATTGTATTGAAATGGAGAATCATAAAGTGAGGAATTAAGATTCTGGAAGCCTTGAGAAGCCTTTTAGCAAACAGGACTATAACTTCTGGCTAAATTCTTAACTGTTGCACATTACGGTTTGCTATACCCAGATACCTACATGCTTCTTAGGAATGGCTCAAAGTCCAGACTCATTTGAAATCAATAATTATTGCAGCCCCTGCACTAGCTTCTATAGCTTCATCTGATCTGTTTTTCAATGGTGTGTTAGGCCTGATATCTATCCAGCTCCTCTTAGCGGCTCAGGAAGTTGATAAGCTATATACATTACCAATAAAATGATATATATTGCACTTATATTTTGCTGAGAACCGCACAAAAGAACACACAGGGACGATTGATTTTTGTCTTTGTCAGTCTAGAATTAATGTCGATCACTACATAGAGTACTAAAACTTCACAATACATAAAAGTGATTCAGAAACTAAAGATATAATGAGCCAAATACTTATTAAACACCTTCTTTGTGACCCACATTTAAATCTAACAATATTATGAAGTAGATTGGACCACCGCTTTCCAAATGAGATTTTTGTAATACCAAGATACCTAACTTGCCCAAAGTTATTCTGCTAGTACACCTGAGTTCAACCATGATTGACTTAAGAATGCTCACCAGCTCCTTTCTCTACACACTGAAGTTGTGTGATCTTAACCTTGTAAGTGTATCTTAAACTTGAAAAAATGCGAAACGATATCTATTTTATGGACTTAAGAGGGAAGTAAAGGTGTATCAGAGATTACCACTGGGAAGGTGAAAAACTGTCTTTAGTAGTCACCATAAGTGTTCTTGACGTCATAGATGCCAACACGACCCCACATCCAGTGGTCTCAACAACAAGTTCTTGGAGAACCATTGTTGATTTGACTGGGTAGGGGTGGGTGAGAGGGTTTGAAATATTTCAATCAGTTGCATACTGTGGACTCTTCTCTCCCTGAAGAACCCGAGGCAGTTGTTGAACCCAAAGTGAAGAACAAACCCACCTCCTCAGAGTTGCAGAAGATGCAAGAGAAAAAGAAACTGATCAAAGATCCAGGCTCGGGAGTGCCTGTGGTTCTCATTACAACCCTTCTGGTTATCCCTGTGGTTGTCCTGCTGGCCACTGCCATGTTTATTCGATGGAAAAAATCAAAGGCCTTTGGAGGCAAGTAAAACGAGCCCCTTAAATTTGGAACCTGCCTTTGAAAGCATGTCTGGCCTACTTATCACTAGGAACCTCGTTGTGATTTATCTGTTTGGTTTGACTGAGACTGGTTTACATGCTCTCTGCCTTTTTACGATATTGTCTGTGTCTCAAAAGGTGATCATAATTAATATTGAAGATAACGTATATTTGGAGCCTCTGAATTTTTTGTAGTTTGATTATACCTTCTCCCACTGCCTTTTAGCAGTTGGCTTAAGCCCAAATAATATCACCATAAAAAAGCTATGAGGTTGTAGGTCCACTATAAATTATCTTGCAAATCAGGGAGAAGAACATTCCTGCTATTAGGAATGAGCCAGTACACGTAATACTTGGGTTGGGAATCTTGAGGCTGTGTTCTTTCCCCATCAGATTGGCTCTAGCTTCTAGCTGCATGACATTGGGCAAGTTACTTCATTTCTCTAAACCAGTTTCTTCATGGACAAAACGAGAGTAAAAGATGAGGTTGTGTAAAAATGAAGTAGTGTAGTAATGGTCATTAAACATTTACCAAGTTTCTGGAACCTACTCTGTACCCAGTACCACTAGCGAGTATAAACAGTAATCTTGGCAATAGAGAAATAAAAAGAGATGACCATTCTCAAGACTGCTTTATCCAGAATCCCCATAACCTAACAAACCACTTGGTTTTTAAATAAGTCGTAAGTTTGAACATTAGCCTCCCCTAACTGAGCAAGGCAGGGTCCAGTACCAAAGTCAGTAAGTTTTAAAAATAACTGTCATAGTATGAGACCTATTCAGGCTATTCACGTAATTAATCGGTGCCATCTTTATATTGTACCTCTGAGTGGCAACCTCCAGTCTTAAGGCAAATGTCTATAGCTATATCTGGGAAGGAATCTGCAGGGCAGTGTGGGAGGTAACATTTGATCAGGAAACAAAATCTAGTCTTGTTGGAGGTTCAGATAGCCAGGGCAGGGATTCGGGTACCCATGGGGAAAGCCTTGACACACAGGAAGACACTGAAACATAAACAAAGTAATGGTTCTTAGATTTTCCTTAACTTTTTTATTTACTTCAAATAAATCTTTAAAAACAATATAGTTAACTCTTCCCTTCATCCCCCCCCCCCAAAAAAGACTATCTGAAACTATCATAAGTATAAAGAAAAACAGCCAGGAAGTTAATTAGGCATAGGCTTTAGAAGAACAATCGTGTTGGATGTGGGATTTAATGGATGTGCTTAGGACAGATAGCAGTTCTTCACACCAGCAGTTCAATAAGATAACTGTTGGAAAACAAACAGAAAGAGCTGAGTAGATGAAACTCAGAATGTAGGTGAGGCAGACAAGATGATATATAAAGCCATAAGAGGGGATGATACCCATGTACTGTAGTGAAAACTGTAACAGATAATAGGAGGGCATAGAGCCTTGTGCACGTGGCAGGGCTCTGGGATAGTGAACTCAAAAAAGGAGAGGAAGTGGCTTAGAGAGTCAGGAAGACTTGTTTGCCTGTTTGCTCTTAGGGACATGGAACTGCAGCATAAAGCTATGTGGGAAGGTAGCAACCCAGGTCAAGCCATAGGAAAGTGTGTTTTCTTTAGGGACATTGTAATTCTATGCAGTTCTGTTGCATTTCACTGAATGGTACATTAGCCTGTCACTATTTCTAAGATTTTTTGTTTTGTTTTGTTTTGTTCCCAATGGATTTTATCTAAGGTTTTTATTCAGAAACCCTCCTGAAGGATTTTCCCTGATCCCACACACCTGGTTATGTATTCCACTGCTGTTCCACCCAGGCACCAAAGCAGGCATGGGGCATGCATGATTGGCTGTGGAATGCACTATGTCTTTGTGGAACTGAGTCTGATTTTTGGCTTTCTGGGGGTTCTCCTCCTTTCTCTGCCTTGTTTTCCACCTGTCTGCTGCCTCCTGCCTTTTAGCTCTCTTCATGAAGCTACCCTGCACCCTAATGCTTCTCTGAGCAGACAAGGAGGCCAAGGCAAACTGTTGAGGAAGAGACATACCAAGGGGACAGCGGGAGTCCTTTGGGAACTCTGCAGCCCCATAAAAAGAAAAAAAAATGATTTATCTTGGAGATGGGAGCCCCAGGGGAAGGACTGAGCTCACCTAGAGGTCATGGATATTATTCAGGATTTCCCGGCATTCCCATTCATTTAGGCTTGAGATGAAGAACAGCATATCCAAATCCAAAATAAAACTGTCCACTGCTATTAACAGAAGGAATAAAAGCTTAACACAGATATCCCTAAATGGTTGTATTACAAATTTCCAATTTTGGTATATAATATTTTGCTAACTTAATTCTATCCCAATAAAAATTGTTGATGTTAGCACAGTTTTACCATTTCATATATGTGTCACAGATATGGAGAGATGAATATGATCTCTCATTTCTTGGAGAAAAAAAAAACAACTGAGGCTCGAGGAATGATAATATCAAAATTACAGTCTATAAGAGACACAGACAAGAGTTTACCCTTGTATACTTCTCAATCTCCACAATTTTCAGCCTTCTTTATGCTTCTCAGTAGCATATATCCCTTTATAAAAATGTATAGTCACTTGTAAGTTCCCAATTTTATGTTGAAAGTTGAGCCCTTAGAGAAGGGTGAGAGATACATTTAAAAATGGGCCTCTTTTCTTTTCTTTCTTTCTTTTTTTTTTTTTTTTGTCTTGTCTTGTTTCGTTTAAAGCAGACCATGACCGAAAGCTCGAGTCAAGTTCTGGAAGAGTGCTGGGAAGATTCCGAGGTATGCCTGTGTCCTTTCAGAATCTCCATGTCTGGCTCAAAAGGTCAAAGTCCGCGAGCGCGTGTCTTGAAAAGAACCAGGCACTGTTTCACATTTTCCTATTTGGCACTTAGCATCCCAGCTGAAATGCAGAGGGAAGACCCTGAAGCGAGGGCCTCGCTGCACATGCTCAGCTCCGTTTTTCTTTTCCATGTGCCATTCTGTACCATCTAGTGCACTCTACCCCCACCCCCACCCCTCGCCTTCCATCTGTTTGCTTTGTCTTTGATAAACTTCCTGTGGCTGGTACTGTGGTCCGTGCTTGTCTTAGGGAAGATGACCTTTTCATAGAGTCAATGAAACGAAAAGCAGCTCAGGGGTTGCCAATTCAGGAGAGCTGTAGAGAGCCAGACTGTGAAAATGGATCTGAAGTATCTCCACAGAAACATATTCCTGGGGAGCTTAGGATTTTATCATTTACTCTGATAAAGTCTGTTGCGTAGTATCCATCTGGTTCTGTAAGGGAAATATCTTTGAATATCATTCTTTAAAAAACAAAACAAAAAACTCTACTCTCTTCCATTCCCAATTTCTTTCTCTGTTTAATGTTTGAAATTTTCCAAGGAAAAAAGACGTTTTTGTGCAATTTTTAACTCTACCATGGCATTCGATTTTTTTTTTTTTTTCAGCAAAGGGAAGCAGCGGCTTAAATCTAGGAAATTTCTTTGCAAGCCGGAAAGGCTACAGCAGAAAAGGGTTTGACCGAGTGAGCACAGAGGGGAGTGACCAAGAGAAGGACGAAGATGACGGAAGTGAGTCGGAAGAGGAGTACTCAGCTCCGCTTCCCACGCCTGCACCTTCCTCCTGAACTCCAGCCTTCCTTCCTTCCTTCCTTCGGTGTAGCCCAAGTGAGGTTTACCAAGATGCCCAGATTCCTTTCCCTTTAGCGCGTGTAACGTTCTGTGCATTTGATTGTAAACTGTACTCGTCCGTGTGGAACTGTACACACCTTAGTTACTTCATTTGGCTCCGTTGGCTTGTGTTTCTAGGTGAGGAGTTTCCTACCAGTTCACTCCAGTGCCATGGTCTTTATATGAACGTAGTATAGAGAAGCTGCCCTCCTCTTCTATGGTAGCGCTCCAAGCCCTGATGGAAGTTTAGCTCATTTACATTTGGAGACCCTTTCGGTTTTTTTCTTGGATGTAAATAACCCTATTCTCTGCTTGAACACAGTATTCTCCCAGTCCACACCCATTGCCAGTGTCTTTCTTTGGTGCCTTTCCTGTTCAGCATTCTCAGCCTGTGGCAGTAAAGAGAAACTTTGCTACTCAACAAAAAGCTGCTAAATCTCCTTCTATTTTTTTAAAATCACTAACATTATATTGCAATGAGAGAAATTTTAAAAAGTCTCTATTTAAATTCTTTTTTTAAATTTCTCTTCAGTTGGTGTGTTTCCGGGATGTCTTATTTTTAGATGGTTACACTGTTAGAACACTATTTTTCAGAATCTGAATGTAATTTGTGTAATAAAGTGTTTTCAGAGCATTAGCAGTCAGAGTGTATTTTTGTGATCTTTTTTTTTGCATACTTACTACATTTTATACACATCTTTAATAATTACACAATGATCAGTGACTAGAGCTAGTTCATTCTTTTCAACCAAGAGAAATGTTTTGAGTAAAATTTAGAAGATAATTTTATGGGACCAAGATAGATCAAAAATGATGGTAAGAAAGCTGGGCGTGGTGGCACACGCCTTTAATCCCAGCACTCAGGAGGCAGAGGCAGGCAGATTTCTGAGTTCGAGGCCAGCCTGGTCTACAAAGTGAGTTCCAGGACAGCCAGGGCTATATAGAGAAACCCTGTCTCGAAAAACCAAAAAAAAAAAAAAAAAAAAAGATGGTAAAAATATTCTTACCTAAATAAAACCAGATTCTCTTGAAAAACCTCATAAAATGTTTGACATATAGCACAATAAGTAGTAGAAATAGCTAATAGGGAAGGGGCCGATATCCCAGATGTCAAGAGCAAACGGGCCCATCAGCAGAGCTTACTACTTAATAGCTGTATTCCCTTAAAGAATTGCTTGTCCCAGGGTCAAGGGTCCTTACACTATAGAGAAGTTCTCACACTGACTACAGATTACTTTTTGAGATTTTTTTTTTAAATGATACATCAATGTAACTTAGTGAGAATCTGATAGCTTCCATTTTTAAAGGATTTGACTCTAGAACACTTTCATCAAAATGCCCGCTTATATTCCAGACATCTAATAATTAAAATATTAAGGAAAGAGACTTGCTAAAAAAATATGTTATTGTTTAAAATCTTACACCCTCGCAACAGGGGATCTAACTGGGAGTGTTCGTCAACTCCAATGTTGAGCTCAACCTCAAGTTACAGCTTCACTTTTCTGATTCCTGTGTTGCCCCTTAAAAAGAAAAGGTCCAACTCCGACCACCCCTTTTTCTCTCCACCAAATTGGTAGTAAATGCAAGAACAGTGTTTGGAAGGATGAGAGCATGTTCAACTCTATCTTAACCCGTCTTATTTCAACAGCAGAATTAGTTCCGTACTTGGACTACATGTGACACGGGCTGGCTGGGTTGCAGTCCAAGCTTGCTGACAGAAAAAGTTAGTCAGACTTATACCTACGCTGTCTTTTGAGGCCCAAGAGCTGACCACCAGCTCCAATTGCTATGCTTTTAAAATATGTCCATCTGATCCTGTCTGGACTGTTTTATGATGAATTGAATTGATATGAAGAGATCAAAATGCTAAAATACAAGGGAACATGAAAAAAGAAAGTAGACTCATCAAAATAGAATAATCCTTACAAGCCTGTGGGACACCCACTCGTGGACGACCCATTTGACTCCAGATTTTCTAGTAGCTCATTAAATATTTGATTATTTCCATAATTCATGAGTTCATCAAACATTTAGTTCTCTTAATATTAAGGTAAGAACAATTGGTCCCCAAGTGTTTTTAGAGGGTTAATGCCATGTACGGTAATTTGAATTCTTTAGTCAAAGAGGTGGAGTAGATAAGTACGTTTTGCAGATCTGTTACTGTACATGTCTCCCAACAGAGACAAATGGCATTAGAAGAAGGAAATCCCAGAAAACAAAATTTTCTCAGACATTATAATACTGTACTACTTCACTACAAGAAGTCTGCCTCTGCGGGTTACATAAAGGTAGAATAGAAACGAATGACCTGCATTGACTCCGGGAAGTCTTTTCATTGATATTGTTCTTAGCAGAACTTTATTTACTGAGTCAATTAGAGATTGCTCTGCCTAAGATCCTAGCCCTCAGCTGACACGGAATTTAAGAGCTCTGTTACTCTTTCAGACACTCTTATTTACCATAGTTGGCCTTTTATGGAATACAGCTGGGGGTGATGTTCTTAAATTTTCTGTGGATGAGTCTAATGTAAAGCAAGAGTTTAAACTCACTGCCATTGAGAATGGCCATTTCTATCCACTAGTTACAATAGAGATGGGTATATTTTCCCTAAATTATAGTTTGTAGGTGATTTGAAACAAAAGGGATTCTGAAATAACCTTTTTAAATTTATTCTTTGAAAGCTTCATACATGTATATAATACATTCTGGTCACAGCTCTGGGTGCCTTGATTCATTCTATGTATAATACTGCATATTAAAATTGTATGATTGACTAATTAAGAAGCATAGGTAAACAGCTGTGCTTTTGTTTTTATTGTAATTAGGTTGGTCAGAGAATATTATTTGGAGAGGTTAAATTAATGGCTTTCTCATTTACTGAGTTGAGCCCAAATTACTCTATGCATAAAAGTCTTTTGTTCTTAGCTCCCTTCCTTTCTTTATTAAATCAGCATATTCTTTCCGACATTTCCATGCATCCCTACACTTTAACCCAAATTTAATAAATCAAACGTTTAAGATGATGACAATGAATGACACAGACTTGGCATTAGTATCTACTCAACAGTCCCCTAAACTGCAAATCAGTGCTGCTGTATCCTATAGCAATATTTAAACATAAGGTTTGCTGAGACCAGGAATACTTATTTCAAAATACTAGTCCTGGACCCATTCCCACAGTTTTTGATTCGCTCCTCGGGTTGTGATCCAGAGAGTTGCCTCATTAAGAAACACCTATGCTCATTTGGATCCACTTGCTCCATCACGCATCCCTAAGAAGTGCATGCCCAGAGAGTAGCTGAGCTTGAGAACAACATCCCAAATAGACATCATACTTTATCAAATACCCCCCTCCAAGTACTAAGAATGCATGATTCCTTTTTGAGTTGTTTGCTAATGGAGTCCCATAGAGGCCACTGCACCAAAGATAGGCTATTGTCAGTACTATTGGTTATCCTCCAGAATGTGATGGTAAGGCCTTATTGCTGAAGACAACACATACTTGAGTCATAGAACATAGAAACATCTAACTGATGCCCAACTCAAAAGCATCATCCATACCGCCTAACGTGCATGTGCTGGATGGTGCTGTGCATCGCTGGAGGAGAGAAATAATCATTACATCCACACAGTACGCACTTTGTGGCAGTATGCTGCCTGCACTGGTGCAATAGCGGCATGAATGTTATCAGAGCACCCTTTTGGGGCTTGGGGAAAGAACTACTCCAAAATGGAACTCAAATATGATGTTAGATTGGGATTGATGGAGGTCACATGAAAAATTGGGATGAGGGAACGGGAGATCAACCTCAACAGAAGCAGATTGTCTCTTATCAGAACAGTGAAAGGCAGCTGCCTCTCCATGGGAGAAGGGAACAGAGACTGTGAAGATGCACAGGGGACATTAGAGATAGGTATGGCCTTTGCTCAGGCACCTGCCAATGCTCTGAGAACTATTCCCTAACGGAGAGGAAATCTCATAAGGCCCCACCACCAAATGAGCTATAGGCAATGGCTGCTATGAGAGGGAGAATTGGTCTTCTTCAGAAACAAATTCCTAATATGGTTATCCAATCCCAAGTGGTCATCTCCAAACACATGCACGCATGTGCGCGCGCACACACAAACACACACACACACATGCTCCTAAATTGTCTAATCAGGTTGTATTTATATATACACATATGTTGATATAATAATTATTCTAAGAGATCATAAATTTGAAAGAGAGTGAAAGGCATCAGAGGTTGGAGGAGAAAGGAGGTGGAGTAGAAATGATGTACATGAAGTACCCATGTACACAGATTTCAACTTATAATATATTTAAAAAGTGAAGAAGGGATACTGAAGGATTGTCAACACTGATGTATGTGTAGCCTCAAATACTCATAAACAGTACTCAATAAAAATGACATTAAATTTCCTTTTCATTTGCCTCACTATCGTAACAAGGACAAGAACTGTACAAAGGTCCAGAGGCAGAGCTTTGAGTTCTAGACACTGTCATCTTTACACTAAGGTCTCTACATAAACAATGTTGATACAAAACAGGTAGGTTCTAGTCAATAACAGATCTTTGCCTTAGTTATAAACAAATGAAACAAATGATCAGGTTGGCCTGGGAATCCAGGACTTCCTGTCCAAAGTTGCAAATTCTCCAGTCTTATCCCCAGCCCAGTAGCAGAAGACTGTCATCCCTCTCTGCCTCCATTCCCTGGGGACTTCACCCAACCTCTCAACACATCCAGTTTTCCTCTTCCTGGAAGTCCTCTCATCCCACCTTGTAGCCCATTCCCATTCCTTTGTCAGCCACCAATGCCTGGCCGCACTCTGTACCTGGGAACCCACTGGCCACACCAGGCTGAGAGTCAGGTAGGTGGTCTTTATGCTCCATCCTCTTTTCTATCGCAAATTCCCTAGTATCAACCGCAGCCCTGTGGCAGAATAATTACCAAAACTTTTCTTCCCACTCCAAGCCTCTATTTCCTGGGGGACTCTGCCAAACCTTTCAGTGGACCCAGATTTTCTTCTTCCTGAGGACCCTCTCAGTCCCTACTTCTATCCCATTTCCACATAATCCTGTCAGCCCCCAATACTTTGAAACAATCTATCTAGGACTCCAGTGACCACAATCAGCCGGGACTCAGAAGCATCACTCATCCTTAACATCCAGAGATGGCAACAGAAACCAAGAAATGGAACACCCACTCAATACAGACAAAACCAGATACCAACACAGAGAATAACAGTCATCCTAAACATAGATACCTAGACCAGCACAAAAACAAAATCATTAACACCCAAAATAATGTCTCCACCAGAACCCAGCATCCTTATTACAGTAGTCCCTGAGACATGTAATGCAGCTGGAGCACAAGATAAGGAACTCAAAACAACTATGACGAATATGTTATAGGACATTAATGAGGATGTGTAGAACCCCTTAATGAAATAGGCAACTGCACTGGAAGGAAATGATGAAAACAGAAAGTAGAAATGGAACCACTAAGAAAAATCCAACCTGGGGCTGGAGAGATGACTCAGCACTGACTGCTCTTCAGGAGGTCCTGAGTTCAATTCCCAGCAACCATATGGTGGCTCACAGCCACCTGTAATGGGATCTGATGCCCTCTTCTGAAGAGAGTGACAGTGAACCCACATACATTAAATAAATAAATAAATAAATAAATAAATAAATAAATAAATAAATAAATTGATCTTTTAAAATAATTCCAACCTAAAATAACACTGGAAATGAAAAACTTAGGCAATCAAACAGAAACCTCAGAGTAAGTCTTACTCATTGAATGCAAGAGGTACAAGAGAGACTCTTAGGCATTGAAGACAAGATAAAAGAAATAGATAACTCCATCAAAGAAAATGTTAAATCTAAAAACAACAAGCCAAAAAAGAATTCATAAAACATGGACATTACAAAAAGACAAAAATCTTTGACTAAATGGAAAGAAGGGAGAAACCAGGGTCAAATACACAGAAAATATTTTCAACCAAATCTTAAAAGAAAAATTTCCTATCCCAAAGAAGATGCCTATTAAGGTATGAGAAGTATATAGAGCACCAAATAGACTGGCCCAGAAATGAAACTCACTACAGCCCATAATATTAAAAACACTACATGTACAGGACAAAGAAGAATATTAAAATCTGAAAGAGGAAAAGACCAAGTGAAGTATAAATTCAGACCAATTAAAATAACATCTGGGGCTGGTGAGATGGCTCAGCGGGTAAGAGCACCCGACTGCTCTTCCAAAGGTGCAGAGTTCAAATCCCAGCAACCACATGGTGGCTCACAACCATCTGTAACAAGATCTGACGCCCTCTTCTGGAGTGTCTGAAGACAGCTACAGTGTAGTTACATATAATAAATAAATACATCTTTAAAAAAAAAAAAAAGAATAACATCTGACTTCTCAGTGGAGACTCTAAAAGCCAGAAGGATCTTGACAGATGTTCTTCAACTCTAAGAAATGACAATTGTCAACCCAGACTGCTATATCCAACAAAACTTTAAATCACAATAGACATTCCAAAATGAAACCAAATCTAAACAGTATCTATCTATAAATTCAGCTTTACAAAAGGTGCTAAAAGGAAAACTTCAAGTTGAAGGAATTAACCAAAAAAAAAAAAAAAAGGAATAAATGATATCAGGCCATCCAATCAAAAGAAAGGATTAAAAAACCAACCCACATCACAACAAAATATTTTTGATTACTCTCAACATCAATGGTCTCAATTTCCCAATAATGACAAAAAAAAAAAAAAAACAACTAACAAAGCAGATTCAAAAACAGGATCTAGGAGGGAGGCATTTGGATGAGGTAGGGGAGCACAAGCAATTTAGTTGGGGAGGATGGAGGGAGAAAGTACTGGGAAAGAAAACTAGAATCAGTGGGTCAGGGAGTTCATCTCTGTCATGAGCTAAAAATGTGGGACAATGGAAACTCCCAGGAATCTATGAGGATAACCCTAGCCAAGACTCCTAGCAATGTTGAATATGGAACCTGAAAGAGTCATCTCTAGAAACCAGAAAAGACTATCAAAATGGAGGAATTGGGACACGAACCCAGCCACAAAAACTTTGAGCCACAATTTGTCCTGCCTGTTAAAGATGTAGTTGTAAAGATGGAACAGAAATTGAGGACCCTACATACTCAACAAAAGAAAACTCCACCAGGAGGGCATTGCAATTCTAAGTATTTATGCACCAATCACAAGGTTTGATTTCATAAAAGAAACACTATTATAAATGAAATCACATATTGACTCTCAGACTGGGAGTGGATAACTTCAATACTCAACTACTGGCAAAAGATAGGTTATGGGGGGGGGGGGAAGGAGACCTAAACAGAGAATTGCAGGAGATGAATGACATCAGGAATCAGATGGATGGATGAACCTAGAAGATATTTCAGAACATTTCACCCAAACACAAAGAACAAACCTTCTCAGCATCTCTGGGAACTTTATCCAAAACTGACCACGTACACAGACATCAATCAAGTGTCAACAGATAAAATTGAAATAGCTTCCTATCAGACCACCATGGATTTAAAGCTTGATATCAACAACAGAAACAATAGAAAGCTCATGAACTCATGAAAACTGTATCACACACAACCAAAAAAATGAGTCAAGAAAGAAATAAGAACAGACATTAAATTTTTTAAATGGAATGAAAATGAAAACATGGCACACTTATATTTATGGGAAAAAAATGAAAGTAATTCTAAGAGGCAAGTTTTATAACACTGAGTACCTACCTTTATAAAATGAGCTATCTCCTATTATCATTCTCAATAGAATGCCTGAGATCTCTGAGACAAGAAAAAATAACATCGAAAAGGAGTAAAGAGCAAAAAATAAACTCAGGACTGAATTAATATAATAGAAACAAACTAGAAAATGAGTATAAGAATCAATGAAACAAGTAATCAATTCTTTGAGAAAAAAAAAATCAGTACCATTGACAAATCCTTAGCCAAACTAACAGGTAGGGAGAGAAGATGCAAGTCAGCAAAATTTGAGACAAAAAAATGGGGATACAACAACAGGCACTGAGGAAATCCAGAGACTTATAAAGGACATACTTTATTATAACAAATCTGTACTTAGATAAATTAGAGAAAGAAAGAAAGAAAGAAAGAAAGAAAGAAAGAAAGAAAGAAAGAAAGAAAGAAAGAAAAGGGGTTTTCTTGATATACTATCTACCAAAGCTAAATCAAGATCAGATAAGCAATGTAAACAAACCTATAACCTCTAGTGATATAGAATAATTATAAGTTTACCAACCAAAAATAAATAAAATAAAATAAAATAAAATAAAATAAAATAAAATAAAATAGACCTAGGGCCAGAAGGATGCAGCGCAGAATTCTACCAGTCTTCCTCGGGCGATCTGACAGAAATATTCAAATATCCCACAAAACTAGAAACAAGTACTATTGCCTAATTCATTTCATGTGGCAACAATAACTCTGATACCTAAACCACATAAATATCCAAGAAAGAAAGAATGAAAGAGATTGGAGGGAGGGACAGAGGGAAGGAAGGAAGGAGGGAAGGAAGGAAGGAAGGAAGGAAGGAAGGAAGGAAGGAAGGAAGGAAGGAAGGAAGGAAGGAATTTCTCTATGAACACAGATGGAAAATTTATCAGTAAAATATTTGCAAACCAAATCTAAGAACACATAAAGAAGATCATCCAACATGATCAAGTAGGATTCATTGCAGAGATACAGAGATGGTCCAGTATCCATAAATAGGTAAATGTAACCCACCATATACGACAAAACAATGTTATCATCTCATTACATGCAGAAAAGGCCTTTGACAGTGAACACCCTTCATGATCATGCTAGAGAGGTAAGGGATACAATATAGAGATTATTTATGCCAAGTGTCATAGTCAGGGTTCTATTCCTGCACAAACATCATGACCAAGAAGCAGTTGGGGAGGA
>NC_034594.1:74505473-74506586 GCF_900095145.1 Mus pahari | reverse complement strand
CTCAGCCTGCTATCTTATAGAATCCAAGACTACCAGCCCAGAGATGGTCCCACCCACAAGGGGCCTCTCCCCCTTGATCACTAATTGAGAAATTGCCCCACAGCTGGATCTCATGGGGGCATTTCCCCAACTAAAGCTCCTTTCTCTGTGATAACTCCAGCTGTGTCAAGTTGACACAAAACTAGCCAGTACACCAAGCTTACAGCCAACACCAATTTAAATGGAAACAAACGTCATGCAATCCCACAAAAATTAGGAACAGGTGAAGGTGGTCAACTTTCCCCATGCATATTCAAAATGATACTTGCAGTCTTAGCTACAGCAGTAAGACAAATGAAGGAGATCAAGGGTAACTAACTAAGGAAAAAGTCATTTGGAGATAATATGAGAGTATACATGTATGGTAGAAAAAAATTACACCAGGAAATTCACACAGTTATTAAACTCTTTCAGCAAAGTAGCAGGCTAAAAAATTGACACACATGGATGATGAAAAGAAACTGAATCATGATGTCCTGAAAGATGGCAGCATCAGCCACAGCAGCACCTTAGTAGATGCACTTGCTACTGAGGAATAAGAGAAGGCAGGCAAAAGTGATGATACTTCTTACTTGGGTTCATATCCTGGCCACACCCAAAAGTGTTCTTTATTTTCTGTTAAAGATTTTATCTCAGGGTTGAGAAAAAAATATTATCTCACTGGTTATAACTTATTTTTCAAGGAGGAGAAAGAAGTATGTAGATATTGGTTCAAAAATTGAAGGCCAAGAGAGTACATGAGTGATTCAGGAATGCTATGGTTTTTTTTTTTTTTCAAAGCTCTACTTTTCTTCAAGTTGGCTTCATTCTCTAGAAGATGCTTCCTATTTTGGTTTAAAATATATCTGTAACAAACCTGGGAAATTTTAAAGACAGTTACTCTCGTTGCTCTGTGTCTTCGTACAATGTTTCACACACATCTCTATTACGAGAAGAATTCAGAAATACAATAACACATGTATGTGTGTGTGTGTGTGTGTGTGTGTAAGAGAGAGAGAGAGAGAGAGAGAGAGAGAGAGAGAGAGAGAGATTATAGTATAGTATGTAATCCTCATGGGCTTGCAGAGGTTTATT
>NC_034594.1:74496558-74504968 GCF_900095145.1 Mus pahari | reverse complement strand
TTATAGTCAAAATTATAACATGAGACAAATAGGGCATTATTAGGAACTTGAAGGCCTGAGGCCTGACAGGCCCTGAAGGCCTAGCTGAAGATCTCACAATAACAAGTCCAGGCATGTCCAGGAGAGCCCCTTGTTTGGACATTCCTGAGGATGGGTGGCCCCAAGGATAGACATAAACACAAGAACTGTTTTGGGTTATATTTTTTGATTGACTCATTGGCCATCTGGCAGCCTGGGTCTCGCTGACCCTCCCTGGAATTGTTGATGCTACAACCTGCATGTATTATTCTACTAACTTGTAATCAAGCCAATGTGTGAAGCTGCGCCAAGTTCCCCCCAAATCCCCCAACCCTCTCCCTATAACTCCCTATAAAACCCCCTAGCTTTTGGGTCTCAGGGTCAATTCCTTTGTCTCCTGTGTGAGATGGGTATCGGCCTGGGGCCCCGCCATTAAACTGCCTCATGCTTTTACACAAGAAGGTCTCTCGTGTTTTTTGGGATACCCTGACTCCCCTGGCATGGGTCCAACAAAAGTTCACAGAAACTTAGTCTCCTGGAACCATGGCATCCTGTATAACAAATGTTCCAATGTCCTTGCTTTAGTTAGTAAATGGATCTGTGTGCTTTCCCTTAATATTGCTTTATTATAAGTGCCTCTATTTGACATATAACTAAGTTAGATTCTTCACCTGTCCTAGGCAGTCAGCCCTTGAGCTGACCCTGGGCATGGATAGCTAAGTCACTGCCCTACACAGGAATTTACCATTATCTAGGAAGAAGGAAGTTTGTGATCTAAGGAGGAACCAGAGTAAATACTTAGAACTATAGATAGCTGGGTTACACCTATACACAGGAATTTACAATGGCCTAGGGGGAAGTTGGACTATACAATATAATATATACAATTATAAATAAATAATAAAATAATAGGACCTATGGCAAGGGCACAAAGCCCTTGCCCCTGGCTTCTAAGATTAAGCTGACCTTAGGTGGGGCTACTTTTTATCCCAGTTGTTAACATTGAATTTTATCCCAGCTGCTTCCTGCCAGTCCTTCGTGTTTGCATTCCTCTGTTTTATGTAAGAATCCAGTAACCTCACTGTACCTTGCCAGTGTGTCACCTAACTTCCCTATTTTCTTCTGTATAAAAAATTTGATGGTCCATTTGACAAATTACATTCAGATCCACACTCCCTTGTGTTGAGTCTGTTTGTCACCCCATTCTCGCAGACTCTATGCCCATCTGTCTGAGACCCTGGTTCCCACGGATTGAGGGGGACCAACTGGGCCCGGTCTGTGACAACAAATGAAAGTGGGTGTTGCTATAAACGTATAATTCCAAAGTAACAAAAATACTTTTAAAACTCTTTTAAAACCAAGGCTTAAAATATTTCATTGGTCTCAAAATTATTAGGGTTGAATATCCCAATTCCACCCTAAGTATATAAATGTTTTTGTGTTATTTTCACATTTGTATATATGAATACTTAAATATTTTAATGTGCTTTTTTCTTCAAATCATCTAAATAGCCTTGTCAATTTTATATAGATTACAGTGGATAATTGGCTTCTTAAAATATTAAGTGATTGATCTGTCCCTTGTAGACTGATGGTCAAAGAAGGAAAGAATGCAAGAAAGAGAAGACAGACATCAGACATTGACAAATATAGATTCTTCATAAAGAGTTCTTCAAAGAAATTATTACCACCATAGTGAGGGGCTGACATCTAGTGGTAAAACTTGAGAAAAATTCTTGTGTGGATTTGTACATTCATCATAAAACAGAGTCTATTAAATGAATTATGGGTCTGCCTTTATGAAGAATCACTTCAATTTAGTTGTCCAAATGTTATAATACATAATTTACCTGTTTGGTTGTTATATCTGAGTCACACCAAACTTCTGGGTATTTGTCAGTATCTGGAAAATGAAGTGTTCCATAGGAATTAAAAGTGCAACGTCCTCTTCACAGACTGTATATAGTACACTGTAAAGGACTAAAGTATGCTAGACTTGAAGAATGAAACAGGAGGACTATTTTTAAAGACTCACAGGTGCCAATGACGCTAATTGATGATGCTTTTATTCCACCATTTACAGGCTAGTTAGATTTCTAGATAAATTTATTTTGACCTTTGTTGAATTGTTTTTTATGCTACTAGCCCAAAAGAATTCAGTCTGCCTACCTTATACTCAGCTCTAATGTAATATAGTATACAAATCTATAGTCATAGCATAGCCCATAACCTTAAAAAATACTTTATTGAAAAGAAATGATTAACAAGTTAAGAAATCAAAAGTTACATTAGACAGTATATAAACATATTTATGTAACAACAGTATATGTGTTATAATACTTTCCTCTGAAGTGATGTTGTGAGTACTAAAACTTCTAGGTGTTAAGATACACTATGTGAAGGTGTGTCTCTATATATTTAATTGTTAATGATGTACTGGCTGGCAGAGAGTTGAGCACTAGCTAGATATTGGTATTGTTATTTCTATTACCTATCCATGGCCTCATATTTTGTAAACAGTCATCCTTCCTAACTTGCCTATTGGATGAAATAAAGATCTGATGGACAATAGCTGAGTCAGTAGTGGAAGGTGGAACTTCCAGCCAGAGATAGGGATTCTGGGAGAAGAGTTGAGAAGCAGTAGATTCACCACAGGCTAGGATGTGAACAGAGCAGAGCAAAGAGGTAGAACTGGCCGCGTGGCAGAACATAGGCCTAAATTAGCCAAGCTAATGTCTAAGCTTTAAAATATAAAAAAAAAGACTCTGTCGTTATTTATATAGCTGGTGTGTAAGGGAAAGTTGTGCTATAGCCAGGTATGAAGGACTTGAAATGAACTTCCAAAGGTGAGCAAATCTGAAAAAGGACCGGGGAAAAGAGATAAGGCATAAACGTCAGGTGATGAGTCAGGTGTGAGGGAGGTGAACGCACTCGTGGAGCAGTGCAATGATACAAATAGTACAATACTTTGGAGATGTGGACCACTGCTGGCTCAGAACAGTATAGAATTTGTAAAGCATTGTTTTCAATTTATTCAATAAGAAGTGAAGATCTTAACTTTTCCCAACAGATAACACCAAAATCTGATAAAGGAGATGGAATAAACAAATACAAAGAGCTGAATGGAGTAGGGAAGTCAGCCAAGATATAAAAAACAATTCAGAGATAGATAGATAATTCAGAGAAGAGATAGACGTGTGGCTGGAGAGATGGCTCAGTGGTTAAGAGCACTGACTGCACTTTCAGAGGGTTCAATTCCCAGCAACCACATGGTAGCTCGCAACCATCTGTAATGGGATCCAATGCCTTCTTCTGGGGTGTCTCAAGACAGTGTATTCACATACGTAAAATAAATAGATCTTTAAAAATATTATTTTAAAAAAAAAGAGAGATATGCTGAGGAAAAACCAAACTGAAATGCTTGTGAAAATAGAAATCTCAATAAGCCATATTGAAACTCAGTGGAAAGTGTCACCAGCAGAATGGGTCACCCATCAGGACAGAAAGACAATGTAGAGGACCCTAAGAAGACCAAATCTTTAAATTATGGCCATAGATGAAGAATAATACCACACCAAATGTGCATAAAATATTTTCAGTAAAATCATAAAAGAAATTTCCCAAATACTTAGAAAAAGAGATACACATTTGGATACAAAAAGCCTACAGAACACCAAACAGAACATAAGGTGTTCCCCATGACATATTAACAACATTAAAGTCTCAGACTATAGAAAAGGTATTGATGGCTAAGAGATGAGTCAAGGTTGATCAATAAAATAACACCAGATAATTAAGTAAAAAATTTTAAAGCAAAAAAAGTTCTGAAAAGATGTTTCCTAATCTATGAAGGATCACAGATGCTAATATATTCTATCAACACCAGAAAATTATCCACTAAAATTGAAGGAGAAAGAAAAACTTCCCATGATAAAATGGCCAGCCAATGACTGGCCCAAATGGAGACCCATTCCATGGGCAAAAACTACTCCCTGGAACTACTGATGATATTTTGTTATGCTTGTAGACAGGAGCCTAACATGACTGTCTTCTGATATGCCTCATCAAGCAGCCAATGAAAACAAATGTAGAGACCCACAACCAAACATTAGATGGAGCTCAGTGAGTCTTGTGGAAGAGTTGGGAGAAGGATTGAGGAACCCAGAGGGGGCAGGGACTCCACAGGCTGACCAACAGAGTCAACTAACCTGGACTCTTGGACAATCCTAGAGACTGAAACAACCACCAACTAAAGATCAACCATAGGCTAGATCTAGGTCCCTCACACATAGGCAACAGAAGTTCAGCCTGGTTTTCATGCGGTTCTCTCAATAGCTGGAGCAGGGGGTGTGCCTGAATCTGTTCCCTGCTTGCGAATACTGTTTCCCTAGCTGAAGTGCCTATCTGGCCTTACTGGGAGAGGATACGGACACCTAGTTGACTTGATGGGCCAGGGTGGGTTGATACTCAGGAGGAAGGGAAAATTCCCCCATCTCAGAGGAGAAGGTGAGGAGGGAATGGGGGAAAGATGTGTATAAGGAGGTATTGGGAGGAGAGAGGGACTGACACTGGGATGTAAAGTGAATAAATAAATAATTTTAAAAATGTGATTAAAAATTAACCTAAAAGAATTTATGACTACTTAGCAAGCTCTGAAAGAGAACACTGGAAGGAATATTTGGTCTAAAGAGAATATTACAGACTAAAGAGACCACACAGTATAGTATAGTAAACTATACCAGGACAATTAACCAAAAAAGACTTTTAAAAAGTACCACAAATCCACAAACATAACACAGTAACAGGAATTAATATACATCTTTTAAAAATATTCTGAACATTAACAGTTTTAACTTGCTCATAAAAAGAGACTAGCAGATTTGATTAGAAAACAAAATCCATTTTATTGTTGACTAGAAGAAGCAAACATTGCCATAAAAGATATCCATTTCTTGGGATAAAAAGATTGAAAATGAAAAACAAAACAAAACAAAACAAAAGCCAGACATGGTGGTGCACGCCTTTAATCCCAGCACTTGGGAAGCAGAGGCAGGCAGATTTCTGAGTTCGAGGCCAGCCTGGTCTACAGAGTGAGTTCCAGTGCTATACAGAGAAACCCTGTCTCAAAAAAAAAGATAGAAAATGATATTCCAAGCAAAACAAGTAGGCATAGCTAATCTCCTATCTACAAATTGGACTTCAATCCAAATTTTCAAAAGAAAATAATGTCAGTTTAAATTCACCAGTGGAAGAGTTCAATAGAAAGACATTGCAATTCTAAATATACACACAACACACACACAAACATCCAATTTCATAAAACTAATACTACTAGACATGAGGTTGCAGAATCAACACAACACACTAATGGTGAGTGATTTCAATACCATATACTTACCAGTAGACTGGTCAGCTGGACAAAAGCTCAACAAAGAAATGATTGGGTTAAATGAAATCATAAATCAAAGAGACACAACCAACATCCACAGAACACTCAGGCTGAATATTCAACACACATTCTTCTCAGCAGTCCATGGAACTTCCTCCAAAATTGTTCAGATATTCATATGTAAAGCAAGTTTAAAAAAAAAACACAGAAGCATTGATATAGCATCTCCCCTCTTATCTGACCATATGGGAATAAAGCCACCAACAAAAGCACAGAAAAATACAAATTCATGGAAAGGAATCAGCACATCAGGAAATGATGTGTCACTAGAGAAATAATGAAGAACATAAAATTCAGAGCGTTGAATGAAAATGAAGATACAACATATCAAAATCTGTGGAACACAATACAAGTTTAAATCTCTAAGTCCCTACATAAAAGTTTTGAATGATCTCAAATAAATTAATTATGATATACCTTTTGGCCTTGAGAAAACTAGAATGAATCAACTCTCACAACAGTAGACAGGGAGGGAATAGTTTAAATCAAGTCAGAGATTAAGTAGAAATTTTAATCACTGAAAAGAATCAATAAAATGAAAAGATTTTTTTAAAAAGATAAACTAAAAAATTACAAATCCTTAGCCAAATTAACCAAAAGCAGAGAAGACACAAATAAAGTTACAGATGAAAAGGTAGATATTGCAACAGATAACAATGAAATACACATAAAAAAAGTTCACCAAGATGACTTTATTCCAGAAGTACAAGGAAGGCTCAACATATGTAAACCACTAGGTGTTTCATTATGTAAACTGACTAGAATGCACAAACCACATGATCTTAATAGGAAAAAGGATACTGTGACTGAATCCAGAATCTCTTAGTGCTAAAGTCATGGAAATGAAAGAAATGGTGGGAGTTTACTTTAATATATTAAAGGTTATACACAGCAAGCCTAAAGTCAAAATCATGATCAATGAAAAAAAAGTCAAAGTATGCTCATTAAATTTAGGAAAAAGTCAAGAGTGCCCATTTTCTCCACTACTAAACAATAAAGTTATTTAAGTCCATGATATATAAAAGAAGAATTAAAGGGATGCAAATGTGAAAAGAATAAAGCTATCTCCTGCACTTACACAAATATATACATGGGACCACGAAGATCATTAAAAAAAAAATCTTTGAATTGATAAACGCATTCAGCAAATGGAAGAATGTAAGATTAACACACAACAATCTGTAGGCTTCCTCCATACCAATGAGAAACAGACTGAAAAAGGTCAAGTGTCTAACCAAAACATCGATCTGATGACATTTCCTTGGTCTTTGTGTCATCAATACCAATCACAAGCTTGCACAAAACTTACAGTTTTCCCTAAGTAATAAATATGGGGCTGGAGAGATGGCTCAGTGGTTAAGAGTACTGACTGCTCTTCTAGAGGTCCTGAGTTCAAATCCTAGTAACCAAATGGGGGCTCACAACCATCTGTAATGAGATCTGATGCACCCTTCTGGTTTGTGTCTGAAAACAGCTACAGTGTATTCATATAAATAAATAAATAAATAAATAGATTTTTAAAAATGTAATAAATATGTCTGTAGAAAACAAAAACTCGAAAGTGGTTTTTTTTTTTTTTTTTTTTAAGGAAAAAAAAACTCACCTTGGTATTTACTTATTAATTACAGTATATAGAAACTCCAAAAGTAGAAGTGGCCCGATCATCTTGAGACATTAAAACAAGTTATTCTTTTACAGTTTTCTGAGAGGTGACAAAAGTCAGCATAATAGAATTGTTTGTTTGTTTGTTTTTTAATTTCAGCGAAGATGTGTTCGCAAAAGGCAATGAGTGGAATTTTTAAATTGGATCAAGTAAAGAAATTTAAAAACAAGAACTCGTGGGCACTCTTTCATTATCCTGGCACAGAAGCTCCAGGAAGGCAGAGATTCCTGTCCTTCGGATAACTTCAGGGCCAAAAGAACACCTGGAACAACGCACACATTGCATATGTTCATTCTAGAATGCATAGATGAATTTCATAGCTAAAGGGGCATTCAGTTATATCGTAAATCTTAGTAACTTGCTACTATATATGGTGCCATAACAAAATCATACTTGAAATGTTAATTACACTTAAAAGAACTTTTCAAATGAACACACTATTATCATGCAAAATAGACTTCCTACTTCCTTCTGTATCATGTCTTTACATATTCATGAAACGACCACAAGATGGCATACAAAGCTCCCAAGCTTTGAATCCCTTTATTCTTTATTTCATTTTGTAAGTGAATTGTATTAGCCCAAATATCATCAAGAGTGGCCTATTATTTAAACGGTAAGCTGTGTCCAGCTCTAACTTACACCACGCACTGCAGAATAAGACCTAAGGACCCAGGAAATCTTGTTTTATTTTTATTTTGTTTATTTGTTTTCTGTTTGTTTAGCAAAGGAGCATCTTTTCAGGTTTCCCTCATTTGTCCCTACTGGGTAAACAATCTTAAGGGTTGGGCGGGGGATAGGGTGCTTCTACAGGACTTGGAGAGTTGGGGGGGGGGGGGGTCAGTTGTCCTTGGAAAAGAACAAAGATGGTGGAATGGGTACCTTGTGAGACTGCCTTCTTCCTGAGTTGTCGCTCTCAGGTGTGGCCTATATGGAGGCTCCCCTAAGGACTTTTAAAAAGTGTGTTGGTTTATCAGCTTAAATTGCAGCTTTCAAATGTTTAGGTATGTGGCTTGTAGGCTTATATTTTCACTCTTAACAGCGAGCATATTTTGAATATAAGACTGTGGGTATATATCAGGATATTCCCTATAAATATTTGCTCACTTAAAAGATATTTTTTACAATATCTACATTGTAATTCTGAAATTTCATAAATTCAGTAATTTATTAAGAAGGTTTGTTCTAGGGCTGGTGAGATGGCTCAGTGGGTAAGAGCACCCGACTGCTCTTCCGAAGGTCCGGAGTTCAAATCCCAGCAACCACATGGTGGCTCACAA
>NC_034594.1:74461676-74496343 GCF_900095145.1 Mus pahari | reverse complement strand
TACTCACTTGGTAGACCAGGCTGGCCTCGAACTCAGAAATCTGCCTGCCTCTGCCTCCCGAGTGCTGGGATTAAAGGCCTGCGCCACCAGGCCCGGCTCTTTCTTTTTTTTTTTAATTTATGTAGTAAAGATCTTTAACAAAGACACATGTGGCTACTATTATTGTTACCCACTATTGTTCTAGTTTGTCTCATTCTCAGTATGTGCTAGGATTCATCTGTTCATTATTATTAAGTTGTGGCTATGTGGCTGCTTTGGTTTTTTTTTTTTTATGTCTGTGGTTTAGATTTTGTTTTTTATTGTCACAATACTTGGTAATCAAAGTAGGGCCTTGTTTATGCTAAGGAAACATTCTATACTGAGTAACTTTCAAGCTTTAGATTTTGTTTCTTTTTTGCTTCTATTTTTGTTTTGTTTTGTTTTTTTACCAATAAAACATAAATTTATTCGGTGTAAATGTAATTTGACATTTATTAAAAACAGTAATAGGTTTGCATACTGATAAGGTAGATGTTTGTTTTTATACAAAGAATTAATTTTTTTTTTTTTTTTTTTTTAATGCTAGGTCTCACTATATTACCATGGCGGGGCTTGTCATGAATATATGATTCCAGGGCCTCAGACTTCTTAGTACCTAGGATTAACAGGCCTGGCTTGTGCTAAAGATAACAATAGTTTTATTGAGTTGTAAAATAGTAATCTATTCAGAAGCCCTGTGAATAAATTTCATCCAGGATTTGCTGGAATAAAGAGCAGTTGAAATACCTTTTTAGTTGTTTCTACTCCTGCTTTGTTTCCTGGTAAGAACTGCTATTGAGTCTAGAATTATTGAATTACTTTTACTTCTCTATTTGTTCACTAAAATTCATGTATGACTGCCAAAAATACGAATATTACCATATTCAATATAATGTTTTCATATACATATGCATTAGATACAACTATAGTAGCACTAATGAACATCAACTCATACACTGTGATAAAGTTTAAAGATACATAAGCACAGAAGAACGGGTTGCTAAGGAAATTAGCACCATTAGACAGGTTCCTCTGACTATGAAATTTTAATCCCATCTTTGAGCTTCTTTATTATTTTCCTAGATTCTGTTGTAGAAGTTCATGGATTAGCCAGACTTTATTCATTGTAGACTGAAGGTGAAACTCATAAAAACACTTGAAAGACATGGCTTTGAGAAGAGACTATCAGAGTGGCTTCTTATAAGTTCAGCAAAATTGTTTCTTTTTTTAATTAATTAATTTTTTAAATTCTTTTTTTATTGGATAGTTTCTTTATTTACATTTAAAATGTTATCCCCTTTCTCAGTTTCCCCTCCACAACCCCCATCCCATCCCTTCTTTCCCTGCTTCTATGAGGGTGTTCTTCCACCCACCTACCCACTCCTGCCTCCCTTCCCTGGCATTCTCCTACACTGGAGCATCGATTCTTCACAGGACGAAGGGCCTCTCCTCACATTGATGCCTGATAAGGCCATCCTCTGCCACATATGGGGCTGGAGCCATGGGTCCCTACATGTGTACCCAAAATTGTTTCTCAGTGCTCATGCAGGCACTCGGGACTGCTGCGTCTGTAGTCTAACCAAGTCTGGACTTTTATTCACCTGATGTAATTGTCATCTTGGATGCTTACTGCTGAATAAGCTCAATCTTTCTAATTCTTTCTGAACTCTGGCTGGCTGGTTCAACTCAGTGGTTCTGGCTCAACTCATCTCCAAGCTGACTGATTCAATCTGGCTTTTCTTAAATTCCCACTGAATTTCTATGCTTGGTCTCAAACTAACTCTGGCAACTTGTACTAATCTTCTGGCTTCTTCTTATTCTCTGACATAACTGCCTCTGCTGAGCTGCACTGAACCGCATGAGCTCATGAATGAACTCAACACTCACTGCACTGTATTCATTCCCAACCAACTCAACTCCCAACTCTTGGGCAAACTGAACTCAATTGACAAAACAAAACTGACTTTCTCTCTCTGAGCTGCTCTTAAATAGCTTTTCTCCTGAGAGTTGGGTGTATTCTATCTCTGACTCATTCTGTCAAATCTTTCTCTGACCCATCACTCTATCTGCCCCACAATTAGATGTTCTTGTTTAGCTCAATTAGATGTCCTTGTTTGGGATTAAAGGTGTGTACTAAAGCATTCCAGCCAGAGGGACTAAAGGTGTGTGCTAAGGGTGTGTCTGCATTCCAGCTGGATCATACAGACCTAGAAGGTTTTTAGATATAATCAAAGAAGTCTTGTTGTTGGATTGTTGGATTAAAATTCCTCTATACCTGGATACTTTGCAAACTGGTCAAATATATATGTTTCATCATTTGATAATTCTTTCAGGCATGCAGAATGCAGATGTTGCAGGATCATAGATGGTTCCATCAAGGGTTCATATAAACCATGGTTGGCCAGAAAATGTGTAGTAGAGTTTGAGGCTTTTGAAAGCAGCCTCTGTACAAGAGAGAACTTAAGAACTAGGTGCTAGGAACATGGACCATTTGCTGAGAAAAGACAAAAGGAGCAAATAGAGTGAGCATGTGAACTGCAGCCAGCCACCCAGGCATAGGGGCAGGCTGCCCAAACTGTTTTACAGAGTTTACTACTGTCTCAGCTACATTCCAGCCTCATTTTGATTAGTCTCTCTTTGTAGAAGAGGGATCTTTATTCTACCTGTCCCATCACTGATTGCTGGAAGTTCATAACTTGTCTTTTAAGCTTTACAAGAGCTCTCAGATAAGAGGTGCCCTAAATATAAGAGCAGGGTGTAGACTTGAGGACTGTTGGGGCTCCTAAGACTTAGAGATGGGCTAAATGTTTTTGGAGTCACTGTGGGCATGAACCTTGAATAGTAGTGGAATATAATGCTTTTAATTTGGAAAAGCTCATGTGTTAGAAGTTTGGTCCCCAGTAAAGCAATGTCCAGAAATGAGAATTTTAAGTAAACAATTGGTAGGAAGGAAGAGAGGGTAAAAAAAAAAGGAGGCAAAAGAGAAAAGAGGGACTATGTAGAAACTGTAGCTGCCAAGGGCACATCCCCAGTGGTCCAATGCCTTCCACTAAGTTACATCTCTCATTTTAAGTTCCCTCTAAAGGTCCATCCCATTATGAACCCATACATCTATCAGCTTATTGATGAGAGCAAGTCCTCCCAGTTAAAATTAAGCAAAAATCTCTCACAGGTGTGTCCTCCATTTTGGGGTCCTAGTTAATTCCAGATGTAGTCAAGTTGACAACCAAGAATAGCCACTACACGACCTCACCTTTTAAAAGAATAGCCAAAGTTTCTTGGTGTTTATTCTCTGGTGATTGATAAGATTTTTTTCTCCATATATCTGCTGTCAGTGTGTCTTTTTTGATGAAATGTGTATTAATTTTTTTGCCCATTTTTTTCAACCAGTTTTTAAGTAATGTAGTTTTACTATTGAGTTCCTTACCCACTTTTACTGATAAGAAGTTGACTTCTTATCTGTATATTTTCACTCATCCCATAGGTTATCCCCCCACTTTACTTAATTTGGTTTTGCTATATAGGAGCATTTTAGTTTAATGCCTTATTTTACTTTAGCTGTGTTTTTGAGGCAAAATACAAAAACCATTGTGTAGATCATTATCAGCAAGCAGGGTTTCCTAGATTTCTTCTAGAAACTTTAGGTGTTATGTTTAAGTCTTTAATCTACTCTGACTTTAATTTTTATATTATATAGTAGTATTAAATGTAGATAGTTTACTAAAGACTACTTTCAGCATTCGGTATGCCTGAAAAGTATTGATAATCAACTTAACTGGAAAGGCAAGATGGCTCAGTGGGTGAAGTATTTGTTATGTGAGCCTGATGACCTGAGTTGAGTATCCAGAACTCATAGAAAGGTGGATAGGCTGGGCGTGGTGGCTCACGCCTTTAATCCCAGCACTCGGGAGGCAGAGGCAGGTGGATTTCTGAGTTCGAGGCCAGCCTGGTCTACAAAGTGAGTTCCAGAACAGCCAGGGCTACACAGAGAAACCCTGTCTCGAAAAACTGGAAAAAAAAAAAAAAAGGTGGATAGACAGAAACTATTCCACAAAGTTATATTCTGACACACTCCTCACCTTTCTCTCTTTCCACTCCAACTAATGAATAAACACAAAAACAAAACTCTATAACTTAACTATAAATATGTAGATAATTGTCTTAGGGTGTTTTTTGCTCTGACGAAACATCATGAACATAAGCAACTTGGGGCGTGGCTTTCACTTGGCCTACATTTGGACATCATATTTCATCATAAAAGGAAGTCAGGCCATAAACTCAAACTGAATAGGAACCTAGAGGCAGAAACGGATGCTGAGGTCAGGAGGGATTGTTGCTTACTGGCCTGCTTTCTTAAAGCACCCAAGACCACTAGACTGAGATGGCACCACCCACACTGCCACATCAATCAAGAAAATTCAGATGTCTGGAAAATACTGCTATAGTAGGACTGCCAAAAGATGGGTGAAACAAGTCTTCTACTCTAGCCCCTCACTCATGCAACCCCACCCCTAAAGCTAATGTAATTGTCACTTTTGTCTTTAAAAACATTGTTCCTGAGCTTTGGCACCAACACTGACTGGATGTATTACCCTATGCTCTTAATAGTCCAAATTGGCTTAAGTGGTATGATTGCTGATAATTGTCCAGAGTGGATTGTTTCACAATGAAACATGCCCCCAAGGAAAGAGTGGGAGGCTCAAGAGACCTGTGAACTGAACAAAGGTCACAAGGGTGAAAAGAATAAAACTTGAAGAATTCTTTTGGACTCCTCCCAAAGCTACAGAAATGGTAAACAGCTACTGGGAGAGGAGATTAATTAGCACAGATGCCAAAAGGAGATTCCCCAACCTGTCTGGCTGCTACAGCTCTGGGGATTTTGTATTCATCATCTGTCACCCATGTTGGGCTGTGCTTTGGTGACACAGCTGTTTTGAGTCTTCTGCTCCTGTAGTAACCCCAATAAAAATTCATTGGTTCACTGGGGAGAGGCACCTTCACCGTGGCCTTGCCCACAATTCTGTCGGGGGGGCATTTTCTCAGCTGCTAAGTTGCTCTATTCTTGCTGATTTAAAAACTGTCTTTGGTTCCTGAGAATCTGATTATGTCAGGTAAAGGTAGTTTTACATTTAATATTCATGAGCACCATGAATCTGGATACTGGTTTTCCATTTCTGATACAGTTACATATCCACCATTAATTTCTCAAACACTTTCTCACCTTTCTGAAGAAAAATCAATATCGAGATTTAAGAGCTCCGATTACATTAAATGTAAAGATCTTCAGCAAGGAGAGTGCAATGAGTACTCCCTTGTTGTTGCTTCTTTGGTGCAGAAAGTTCCTTAGGCCTTTTGTTTCCACAAGTTGGAAGTTTAACTGGGTGGGGATTTGCCCTAAAGGTACACCTCCATTCATTCCAATGCAGATCACTCTTAAACAGATCTGCTTCCCAGCAACTAGGGGATAACACAGTGGGTGCACCTTCCCACCTCAAGCCACATGCTCTAGACAGTCTTTCACAGACATGCTTATAGGCCAAATTAATACCTCACTTAAATGCTCTCCCGCAGGTGAATCTAGACCATATCTGGTATATAATTAGCATTGTCCATCACAGCTTCTTTTTGCTAAACTGTTCATTTTTTTTTTAGGTATTGTTGCTGTTGTTTTTTAAGTTGTCTATGTTCTCCTGTAGATTATTTGAACTTTCCATGAACAGTTTCTACATAGGCTTCTTGAGGGTCAGCTATTGGTGATTATTCTGAAAGCCTGGTTGTAAAATGTTTTTCTGATTATTCGTGACTCTCACAATCTTACCTTGGTGTCTGCATACCTAAATAAGTGGCTATCTCTCTCAATCTTTATAGAGCATTTCAGAAGGGAAAGCACTTTAGTAGTCTGACCAGAGTCTGTGGGTGGTTTATCTGATAATTACCTTACATGGCTGTTCACGGGGGTCTGTTTCAAGGGGTCATCATTATCAACTGGGGGATAAAGGACCAGGGGCAGGTAGTAAGAAGAAGCCTGAAGCACCCCTGGAGATGGTAAACTTCAGTGGAGTTTTAAATATTCATAGTACAAAGTACCACCATTAATTACAAAACAAGATGAAATTCCATACCCATAAGCAAAGCACGACATTAAACTGTTGTAGTGATTTGCACAATGTCTTGGTGAGTCCCTTTCATCCAGTGCTCAGTTCAGTATGTTACTGTCCCTTTGCCATTTCAGGAATTAAGCTACATCACTTGACAACTGAGATGAAACTGCAGTCGGTCACTGATGATTAAGAAGGACACGCAGGTGGCCAGGAAATAAAGCTTTATTGTTTTAAGCTACTAAGATTTGGGGATAATTTGCAAGAAGAATAATGTAGCTTGATATGACTCACACATACACAAAACAAAAATCTGATGGGAAATTACTTAGGAAGGGAAAACATTATTTTTAGCTATTCAGAATCTTCCACTCAGAAATGAATCTGAAAGCTAATTGGCCTCCTTAAATAGAACAAGTAAAATAGGCCAAATTCAAGTCAGATGATCTCGAAAAGAAACTTAGAAGAAAGTGACTTCATTGAGGTGACAAAGAGACAATCACTTTATAGACCATGTAGGCACTGCAGTAGGCTCCCTTCCTGTAGAGCAGAGCAGACAGAGCCCACTATAGCCACTCTGTTTTAGTTTCTTTCTAGAATTCTATCTGCAATGTCTTTGGTTTGTGATAGGAGGTCAGAGACTTCATTCGTTCCCTGAAAGTCACTTGTCCTTCAGCTGGAGTGTGTTCTACTCGTCCAGTGGATCCTAGAGTGGTTCCCAGTACTCAAGCTGGCTGGTGCCCAGTCACCTGCAACTTCAGCTTCAACATATCCGATACCCTCGCCTAGCCTTTACATAGGGCATTGTACTCACATGCATAAAGCCTCACTCAGAAACACACATATTCGTGCACGTGCGCGCACACACAGAGACACATAGACACACACACACAAATACAAATTTAAGAAGTTCCAATGTCACAGGTAAAGTTTCATTTCATTTATGCTATTGCTCACTCAACATTTATTGACTAAACTATAATTAGTTTAAATTTATTTAAAAGGGGTATATATTGCTGAAAAATTAAGAGAAAATGCAGTAACCATATAGAAAAAGGTTTGAGACTTCTCTTCTAGAATTTATTTCCTAACAATGTATTTTTGTCTGTTCTCTGAGAAATTTCTGAATTCTATGCACTGTATACTTCTGTTACATATATTTATTTGTATTCAAACGTGTAACAACTTTAAGAAGGTTTAAAATAAGCTTTCAGAATTTAGTTATTAACATAGTACCAAGATCTCTCTTCTATACAACCTATTTTAATAGATAAAATACTTACAAACTAGAAATATATACATTCTGTGCAAGCATTTTACATTAATTTTGGTATTTACTAACTTAAGTACTCGAGAACTTGATTTGAAGAATCCAGTAGACTAAAAGTCTGTTTCTCAAGAGAGCTGTGGTCTTCTACCAATGCAGAGATTTTGGAATTTCTATATTCTAAGAGTTCATGATCCTTGCTTGATATCAATAATTCATTATCAGCTATCCCAATAGTTGCATCTTCTACCAGAATATTTGCCTGGTATGTTCCAGCTGGGATTTCAGGTAACCCAATGTAGTCGTGATCTGCCACTATCGAACCTTGCAAGAGATAAAGACTGTCTGAAAGAGAGAGAACAACATTGCGTTTTAGAATTGAAGGGAAACCAAATTTTACAGCTAAACATTAAGTGAGGAAACAAAAGTTAAAGCAATAAAAATAAGTTATCACTATTAACTTGAAAAGCTCTCTTATCAAAGTGAGCACTGTGCCACACATCTTTAATCCTCTCACTTGGGAGGTAGAGGCAAACAGAACTCCCACCCTGCCCACCCCCCAAAACCCAACCTCTTATCCATTAAACATAAACATACACAAAAAGTGAACAAAATTATGTACACATACCCCCATACACAATAGTTCACACTTGCCAGGCATGGTGGTGCACGCCTTTAATCCCAGCACTCAGGAGGCAGAGGCAGGCGGATTTCTGAGTTCAAGGCCAGCCTGATCTACAGAGTGAGTTCCAGGACAGCCAGGGCTATACAGAGAAACCCTGTCTTGAAAATAAATAAATAAATAAAGTAAACACAATAGTTCACACTTAAAGAAATCAGGAACATCAAATATATTGAAAAAAAAAAAAAAGCTTCCCATTTCCTTGACTGCTTGTCATTGGTATACATTATCTATATGAGACAAGGAGCAGCAGCAGGACAGGTTAAAACAAAATTACATAACTATAATTTTGATTCTGATGATATGCTTAATACACTTCTACAGTGCATTTTTGTGTGAATTAATACAGCTCTTTTTAGCCAATTGAACTGCTACACTATATATTTCTAATTTCAGATGCTATCCAATTTGTACAGAATTCATAGTAGTACAATTATATCAATGAGTTATAATATAAAGCCATAAACTAGATGAAGATAAAGTAGCCAAAATCTGACTCAAGAGACAGGAATATCAAGAAGGCAAGCTGCAGTGAAGTAGCTAAACTTTCATTTAAGTTGTATCTGATAGCAAAAAACCTTAGGAATGCTCAAGGTCTGCCTAATCTACACTTGACGGGGGAACTTTCCTTCTAGGTATTTTGTTATACTTTAGCAAACTCATCATTAACCCTCAGGAAAACAGCTTGAAAATAAGTTGTTAAACTAACAGCAAAGTAACACTGTCCTTCAATATAAAGAATACAATAGAAAACATTTCTATCAGGTCTGATACCTAATTCATTACAAAAAGGAACTCATCTACTATAACTGATTAATCATCCCTGCATTCTCTTTCTGGATCTTCCAAACATTAACAGATTCTCTTGAAAATTTTAATAGCTTATAGAACCCTCCAATCTAAGTCTAAAAACAGAAGACCAATTGCCCATTTAGATCAGAGAACAGTGGAAATCCTATCAGTTTTGGTAGCATGTTTAAAAAAGTATTTCCTCTAGAAGTTCATACATTTAAAATTTTAAAATTTATGAATGTTAGTGGCTCTTGGAAATCCACACTATACACAGGCAGCATGAGTGGGCGTGTGTAGAAGTCTCTGTAAACAGGAAGGCCAACAGAGAAACACTCTGCAAGAGGCAGGAAGGCAATCTGCTTCAACATGACTTAGCCAGAATGGTTCAAATGTCTGGAGTCTTACAGAAGGCAATTGATTTTAGCCATATTTAAGCACAGCACAATTTTGGGAAAATGTTTCTTGGTGATAATTAACTCAATCCCATGTGTACAACAAAACCCAAGACATATTTACATCGAAACTCTTCACAAAGTACATATGGCCTCTTCCATAAAGATGAGTACTGTTAGCCGGGCGTGGTGGCACACACCTTTAATCCCAGCACTCAGGAGGCAGAGGCAGGCAGATTTCTGAGTTCAAGACTACCCTGGTCTACAAAGTGAGTTCCAGGACAGCCAGGGCTATACAGAGAAAGCCTGTCTCGAAAAACCAAAAAAAAAAAAAAAAGAAAAGAAAAGAAAAGAAAAGAAAAGAAAAGAAAAGAAAAGAAAAGAAAAGATGAGTACTGTTGACTCCAAAACAACTCTTAAGAGTCTATGGAGAAACGCCGGGCGTGGTGGCTGGGCGTGGTGGCGCATGCCTTTAATCCCAGCACTCGGGAGGCAGAGGCAGGTGGATTTCTGAGTTCCAGGCCAGCCTGGTCTACAAAGTGAGTTCCAGGACAGCCAGGGCTAAACAGAGAAACCCTGTCTCAAAAAACAAACAAACAAACAAATAAACAAACAAAAAGAGTCTATGGAGAATTACTAAGGTAGATAGATATATAATAGCCTGTCGGAGTCAGGATTGGTCCAGCACTAAAATAACAGAAGTTACCTAGACTGTTGTAAAGTACTAGTGATGTCTCTCATAAGGATGGTTTCTTTTCTTTTCTCTTTTCTTTTCTTTTTTTCTTTCTTTTTTTAAAGATTTATTTTTAGGTTTATTTATTTTATATACAGATGTGAGTACACGATCGCTGTCTTCAGACACACCAGAAGAGGGCATCAGATTCTATTACAGATGGTGTGAGCCACCATGTGGTTGCTGGGAATTGAACTCAGGATCTCTGGAAGAGCAGTCAGTGCTCTTAACTACTGAGCCATCTCTCCAGCCCAAGGATGGTTTCTTTATTGAGTGAGAGGCAATGTTCAAGATCTAGGGGATAAACATAATAGTCTGGGGAATTCAGGCAAGGCCTGGCCCTACAGATACCAAAACATTACCAGCTTATAAACTACATCCATCCCCAGCACTCTGGTTGGAAACCAGATATGTGAGGCATCAAAACAACTGTCTGATTATTTTCAAGCTTTTACATTATGTTCCTCTTGTGGTCTTTCCATGATAATATAATTTGATACTATATTAATACTGTTATAATATTAATAGTATCCGTAGTGAACTAGATTGACTCTGGGTCTGGAGAATATGTAGAAATACAGAAAAAGGAACAATTTCTCTGCATACATTGTATTACTATTAATGTGTAGTTCGTGTAGTTTCATGTTATAATGCTTGTTTTATTAAAACAATTAAACCATTAACTGTTATATCACAGTAATAGTCTCCCATTAATCTCACCAACCTGTGAATATGCTGCTTTATATGGCAAAGGAATGTGGGTAGTCATAAAATTAAAGCTGCCAATCAATGATTAGGGAGAACATCTTAAAATATTTGGGTGGATCGAAAAGCAAACATCCTCAAATGCAGAAGAGAGAGACATTTGAGACATTGCCGGCTTTGAGAACAGAAGACAAGGAATACATCAAGAAGTAAAGGAAGTATCTAGAAGCTGAAAGACATGGAAATCCATTCACTTCTCTTCTGGATATTCTAGAAACATGACTCTGAATGACTTTTTTTTGTTTGTATGTTTTTTTGTTTTTTGTTTTTTTTTCGAGACAGGGTTTCTCTGTGTAGCCCTGGCTGTCCTGGAACTCACTCTGTAGACCAGGCTGACCTTGAACTCAGAAATCCGCCTGCCTCTGCCTCCTGAGTGCTGGGATTAAAGGCATGCGCCACCACGCCCGGCGACTCTGAATGATTTAATTTTAGCCTGATACTACTCATGTAGAAATTCTAAAGTACCTACATTTATGGTAATAAATGAGTGCTGCTTGAAGCACTAAATCTGTTGTAAATTGTTATGGCAGCAATATAAAACTAGCATAATAAAAATCATTTCATAAATGGGCTTTTAATCATGAAGGAGAGACTGAGACTGAAGCTCCTGGGTGAGGGAAACCCACATCTACCATCAACAAAGCAAACAAATGTAAAGCCAGACTGTGTCAGATGGGACAACAACACACTGACCTTTCACAACAGATTATGATTACAAAGGGACACGAGTATATTTTTGAAATTCTTATCAAAATAAGTAGCATAGAGTGTTCAACATCAAATTAGACAAAACAGCAAACAGGTCTGCCTAAAATAGCATTGACAAATACTGTTAATCTAGTACTACTGAATGTGTTAGCACAGTATTATGTTCCAGAAACAGATGACAGGAACTTGGCAATGTAAGTCCATCTGTTTTAGACTGACTCTAACACAGCCAAGAAATTAACAGTAGTAAAGAGTAATATGACAGATATAAACAGATACTTGAACTCCTTTTGGATATCAGATATTTAGACTCATGTCAAATAAAAAATGTTTGATGGTTAAAGATACTGTTTTGATTAAATTCATTTTGTGATTCTTCAAAGTCAGCTGCGGAAGTAAAGGCTTTTAGGAAAATGCATGATGACACAGAAAAAGATGGAAAAGGCCATTTTTACTTAATTTGTGTATCTGCCAATGAAACACACACACACACACACACACACACACACACACACACACACACACAGATTAAGTATGACTGAAGAACTAGTTTGGAGCATGGTTGATAGGAAATTTTAAAATAAATCTACCTATCAACTCCAAATGCCTATGTTCGCACTACTAATAGTAACACTACAATTGTCATGTATTATTACAAGAAACATTTCCAGAAAATTTAAACTTGTGTTCTCAACTTGTTTCTGAAATACCCAGAAGGAAAATAATTTGATTTCCTTTCTAAACGTCTTTGAAAAGAGAAAATCAGAAGACTGCTGCACAAGGCCCTGGCACTGTGATGTTTTATAGGCAAACCGTGTATGACTGTAGGTTAACACATTAGAAGAAAATGAGCTCTGAAGATGAAGGCCTGAGAATGAAATCTTCATGAAATTAAAGAACTCATAGAATCCCCTTTTCCCTACGTAGCTTGTAGAAGGGAGGGTCTATAAACAGCTCTGAAGTGGGATGACACAAAGAAATGAATGTACTGTCCTTACCAGGAGATTGAATTTACCCACAGTCTAAGATAAGTCTGTAACTAGAGCAACTGGTTCCGTCACAAGAAAGAAAAGTACCAAGAGCTTGTAACAGAAGTGCTGGGGTACAGACCAGAGTAGATAAGAACTCAGAAGAACTCATATACTGAAGAGTCTGAGAAGGGCTTCATACTCAACACAGGACTAGGGTTGAGCATAGGTCATTCCTTATTGCTTGTTATTATATCTATTAAGTAACTTGTTAATGATATTTACAAATATATTGCATCACCATTACATTTAGCTTTCATTCAAACATTTGTACAGAGATTACTGTCTAGCATACATTCCTTGTACAAAATGAGTGAAGTATATGATATGCATGCATGAAAATGGCACAAAAAAGGTATCAAATAATTCCTCTCATTTGTCTAACCCAGAGAAGCTCCAGGGAGCAAATACATTAGGATAAAATAAAATAATCTTGCTGAAGTAGAGGGTCTAATGAGAAAACCATGACAAAATGTCATTTAAGTCCTACAAGGGAAAACGCTAAAGGCCAGGATGCTCTCTGGCATAGTCAGGGCGCTCTCTGGCATAGTTTGCGGGACTATAAATGGTATGCGATGGTATAATTCTATAGCTTTCTGAGTATTCTCCATCCTCCACCTTAACCCATGACTTATGACTTTATGAAGCAACATTATAAAAGGAAACACAGTTTTAAAGTTCCCTTAGTTATTTCACAACTAGATTCTGGACAACATGCTTGTCTTTGGCGATAATGATCTGAGCTGCTGTTTTTCACATAAAAATGAGGCACTAGGTAAGAGTTTTCCCGTGTATGCAAAACTCAAGATGGAATCATTCCTTATGTGAAACAGGTTCAGCATTTTTCATAGCAGTTATGAAAAGTACAGTAGAATTTAAGACAAAAATCCTGCATTGTTTGCTTTTATATTATATAACGACATCAATCAATCACTCATAAATCAATCTTATATGCTTGTTTCCTAATGAGAGAGAAAGAAAAAGAGTGGATGAGGGTGGGTGGGGCAGTGGGGAGGATCTGAGGTAGTTAGAGAAGGGAAAAAGGTAATCAGAATATGTTGAATGAAAAAAAGATAATCAGAATATATTGTATAAAATTCTATTTTCAACAAAAAAAGTAAAAAGAAAAATGAGTTTATGAAAATACATTCTAATCAGACTCCTGGAGAGAAGTAAAACTAACAAGTTCTATAAAACTTAGATGGAGAGGATTTTGACGGAAGGAAGGAAGGAAGGAAGGAAGGAAGGAAGGAAGTTTGAAAGTCTAGTCTTCCTTGCTGAAAGGGAAGCACTAGAGAGGGAGCAGATACTTACCCTGCTCACTGGACTCTCTCACATAGGGCCTAAGGTGGGACATTTTGATAGGTCGTTTGAGTCTGGTTCCCGTGTTATCTCTGAGGACAGCACATCCACTTTCTGTAATGTAGTCGATGACACAAGGCCCGACCCACTCAGACTGGAAGCGGCCGTCCTTCCACCAGTTCTTCCTCTGTCGTAAAACCTCATGACCCACTTTCAAATGAAAGGGATTTAACTGCTTCGCTTTCTTTTTAACAACTTTGCTTTTACTTAGTTCATCCGAATTGTTGCTCTCCATCTGTAAATGCAACGAATAATTATGACAGGTCTTAAATGTAAAGGCATACCCTGATTAGATTATGGCAATGCTATTATTGAACTGCTCCTGAACTGAAGGATGGACTCCTAATGCGTTTTAAAGAAACCCTTAAAGTCAGTATCGGTACTCTGTACACAGAAGGCACAGAGCAGGACCAAGCGACTTGGAATACTTGGACTAATAAATGTACTGAGTACAAAATTCTCCAACTACTAACAAGAATTCTAGCAGGCTAGAAAACGGGTCTACTCAGTCTCCGTAAGCCTCTTAGAATTTCATAGCTTATAAGCACACATGTTCAGTGGTAAATGCCTGAGACACACTCATGAGGACCTGGGTAGATTCCCGGCATGCTTTGCACATGGCAGTAACCCCTGCAACTGGGGGAAAGGAGGTGGAAAGGAATGGGACTGGAGCATCCAGGGGCTCTCTAGTCAGCTCATCCAGCTGTGTCAGTAAGCTCTGGTTTCAGTGAGCAACCTTGGCTCAAAATATAAGGAAGATATTACATGTCCATTACAAATCTCTACACACTTGCTTACATATGAGCATATGCATAAAAAATGCCCCCCTCCCATTTTTGCTTTTTTCATGGCCACATATGTGAACATGCCCACATGCTGAGATTTTAAAGACAATTCCTCTTTGGTAGGGGTTCACAAAGGGAACTTTCCTAGTAGATAGAATCACCTGGCCCGCTGCTGGTGTCTTGTTCTCCACCACTCCATCAGCCTGTCTAACCGCAGCTATGATTCTGGCAAACACACTTGTACCTTCACCGTCCTCTTCAGGAGGACACTCCAACATGCAAGGATTCCGATTGAACATTTGGAAATATGGTGTGTTTTTAGTAGGCTCCTATTTTTAAGAAAAACAGAAAATTTGAAATAAAATATAACAATCCCCCAAACCCTTTCATATCCCTGGGATTCAGAATGAGCAATTAATAATAAGAAAGGCACATACCGAGCGAGTCACATTGAAGGCAAAGGAGAGAGCTGGCAGGTGCTCGTCCCAGGTGCTGGGGTGCTCGGCGCAGTGCTTCGAGAGGAATGTTTTGATGGTGCCAGGTGTACTTTCAGCCAGATTAACACTTCCAGAAGCATGAGAAATTACAATCTCTTTCGCACCAAATAATCTATATAGTTCTACATTGATCTAAAAAATATGAAAAAGAAAACTGACTACTTAAAGTTCACACTTTCCCTCTGGCTTAAAAAAATTTCAAGAAACCTGAATTTTGCCTTCCATTGACCACAGGCATTTAGGTAAAATACATATACATTTGGGTAAAGTCCTACAGACTGAGTCTGATCCACATATTAGTTTTGTCTTACATTTTTGTCATAACATGCCAGGACAATTTTATGACGTATTACTAACTTCATTTTAAAGATAGAAGCTTATTAATTAAGCTTTGGTAGACTAAGCCCCTTATGGAAGGACAGAATTCGAAACTAATTCTGCGATCATGTCACTTTTTAATTCAGACACTGTAAGTAATGTAAAACAACTATTTCCCCACCTCGATGATCCCAGATGTTGTTATGTTATTAGTTTAATTTAGTTAACCTTCCACTGATAAGTTTCTCTGTATATGTATGTATGTGAATGTATGTATATGTATCTATCTATCTATTACCTATCTATCTCCAACCAAACACATATTTCCCAAGATCCTCAGAGGGTAGACATGGTCACATGAAAGCTACAGTAGAAAATAATTTAAGTTAAACTTGCTGTACAAACTCAGCAAGCACTAGCTTTTTTTGTCCCCTGTCCTCTCGTTAACTGAAATATAAATATCATGACCTGGGCTCTGGCAGCCACACTGTCAGGATATGACTGACAGTTCCACTCCAAAGATAGGCGAAGAGGAGCGTGGAGCCTGGGTCCCACTGATGCTCAGCTTTCACGCTAACCTTCTCTATTACTTGAGTACAAAACTTCTATTTCAATTCTGATCTTGAGAAAGGGAGAGGAATTCTTTATTGCTTGCACGTGAGTATGTGAGTATGACTCCTCACTCACTCTTAGGTGGGAGGCTGTAAGACTCTTGAGTCACGTGACCACTAAGAGTAGCTTAGTGAAATTTAGATTTTTTTTTTAAAGATTTATTTATTTATTTTATGTATATGAGTACACTGTAGCTGTAGAGGTGGTTGTGAGCATTCGTGTGGTTGCTGGTAATTGTATTTTAGGACTTTCTGCTTGCTCCAGCCCAAAGATTTATTTATTATATCTTAAGTACACTGTAGCCGTCTTCAGACACACCAGAAGAGGGCACCAGATCTCATTACGGGTTGTTGTGAGCCACCATGTGGTTGCTGGGATTTGAATTCAGGACCTTCAGAAGATCAGTCAGTGCTCTTAACCTCCGAGCCATCTCTCCAGCCAGGTGAAATTTAGATTTTGTATTCATAAATTTACTTAAGGTTTGACATGAAAGAACGAATGAGGAACCTCCTTCTACTTGCTATTTTCTTCTTTTCTCCTACTGTGCTTCACATACTGCACGTGATCACTGAATGACTTAGTGTGCTATAATGAATGTACAACATTAATGAAGACTTCTAGTTTGTATACATATTAGTATGTATACATATGTATACATACATATACACATTTAGTATACTTATTATCACAGCAACCTATTAAATATATAATATGTACATATAATTTTATTTTTGGTTGTTCTTAAGCTTAAAGTAAAAAAGTATTATTTGATTCAATCATCTTATTTTAGTTTAAAGACATCAAAAGATAGGTTTACAACAAAATCATACATTATATACCTCCATATTTACAGCAATTTATTTAAATGTATTAAACACCCTCTAAAGCACAAAGCACTGTGTACCAGACACTGAAAGAGTGATACATGCTCCTGAATATGAGTACTTTTTCCTACCTGTTCAATGAATTCATCTCTTTGGTCCATTATTATTTTCTGAGGAGGTCCGTATAGGAAAAATATATTGATAATAGCTTTAGAAATTTCTGATGCTGAAACATCACATAAAGGCAAAATCATAACCCATTTTGTGAACAAATCTGTCATGATTATAGCATACACATGACTTCTGTTGCTTGTATGAAAAGGTCCCATCAGATCAACAGTAACTACACTCCACGGGTTTCCCACCATGGGAAGGTGCTGCTGAGGTGCTACGATAACTGTATTTTTTGCTACTTGGCAATGCTGACAAGCATATACCTACAGAGAGGCACACAATAAGGAAAATACACATAAATGTTAAAATATTCACTATAACATTAATCAATTTTATAAAGCAGAATCTTAACACGGTCAACAGGTACTTTGTGTCTTAGAAATTCCTTTAAATGATACTTTTATTTGGAACATCAGGCAATTATCAGTGGCAGCAGCTGTGTAGCTAGTAAGTCTGAAGAGCGGCAGCACAGGGGCTCCTCCCTGCTACTCGGATTAAACGACGGTCTCAGTGAGTGGAAGTCTGGTTCATATGCAATTATATACTAAATCAAGATCTCAAGTAAGTTTTCTATTATTTTATCTTTAGCTGACAAAAAATTTCTACAACTAGCTGTGGTGGCACATTTAGATGCTGCAGAGCTGCCATAGTCAAAGAGTTCGCACAACAATGGCAAAAAAAAAAAAAAATCAAGTTGGGTTATATAATAAGAACTTATCTTTAAAATAAAGGAAGAATACAAAAAGGAAAAACTAACCTCAAATGGACTATCATGCAATATTCTCCTTTTCCATAATTTTAAGCCACCATGGAAGTATATAATAAATTATACATACAAATCATATTTCTTCCTACAATTTTTATTCTACAGTTTATTCATTCATCTATTTAACTAATATTTGCTAAACTGCAATTTCAATAAAAAAAAAAATAAGGATGGCCGAAACCTTCACACTACCTAGGGAAACCGAGGTATCATGAACCTTCATTTAATGTTGATGTTTCTCAACCTGTGGGCTGAGACCCCTTTGGGGTTGCATATCATATATCCTGCATATCAAATAGCTATAGTATGATAGTAGCAAAATTACAGCTATGAAGTAATAAAATAATTTCATGGTTGAGGCCACCACAACATGAGAAACTGTACTTAAGCGTCACAGCATCAGGAAGGTTGAGAACCACTGCTAACTGACTAATTTATAGAAGGTACTGTTTTTAAAACATTTCCAGAATTTCAGTTAGGAAAATATTTTCAACCAACTTCTAAGAAAAAAAATGTAGAACAAAACCACAGTACTTCCTCATTATGATATGAATCATTTGTTTAACGGTAAAAGGTAGGAGGGCAGATGGTGTGACGGCACGGAAGCATGGACAAGAAATGGGAGTGGACGAGGCTGGACAGTCCTCATCATCTGACGCCTGATCATCTCACTTCCCAGCTTAAATGTATTCCCCAGCTATAAACACCATGATTATAAAAAGGAGATCTTTTCTCAAATCGTAATCACTTGATGGTTATTTTACTGAATGTGGTACAGGAACACTTAGAATGTTTACAGTTTGGGTTTAAGTTCCTGCTATTTAGATTTGACACCTTCCCTTCTTCTTTTCCTCCATTCCTCATTTTTTTTTCTCTGTGTAGCCCTGGCTGTCCTGGAACTCACTCTGTAGACCAGGCTGGCCTCGAACTCAGAAATCCGCCTGCCTCTGCCTCCCAAGTGCTGGGATTAAAGGCGTGCGCCACCACTGCCCAGCTCTTTCCTCTTTCTTTCCTTCCTCCCTTCCTTTCTTTCTTTCATTTTTGTTTGGTTTTTGTTTGTTTGTTTGTTGTATTTTTTTAAGACAGGGTTTCTCTATGTAGCCCTGGCTGCCCCAGAACTTGTTCTGGAGACCATGTTGGCCTCAAATTCAGAGATCCACCTGCCTCTGCCTTCCAAGCGATAGGACTAAAGATGTGAGGCCTGGCTGATTTGACAGTTTTCTATCTTAAGACAGAATAGGGACAAAAGCTGAGAGTTCACACAGGAACAGATTTATTATAAAGAGACTTATTTTCAACATATAAAAAAATCATTCATGATGGTGCTAAGGATATAACAGCAAAAGAATTTCAATAGCAACTGAATTTTGTCTGCAAAATGGAGCTCTAATTCTCAATAAACTTGTCAAAATATTCTATCTTCTTAGTTTAATTTATACTCTACTGATGTAAGGTAATTATAAAGGGAAATAAAGTTACCTTTAATTTCAATATTTTATTTCAGAAATAACCTATAATGTACTTCCTCCACAGGTGAGATGGGCAGTACCTCTTAAGCAACACTGATCTCTGGATTTACCAGAAAGACAGTCAGACATTCCTAAGCCCTGCGTGGAAGCCATACCCACTGCTTGACGTCATTGGTCACGGACGTCCAGTAGTAGCCGGACTCCACTAGAGTAAGGGTTCTGGAAATGCCATGATGGACACCAGGGCCATTCTCATGGCACTCTCTCAGCACTTTCTTCTTCTCCTCTTCCGAAACAACTACCAGACGATTTTGTTTTCTGTCTTTTCCAACATAAAACAACTTTTTTTCTGAAATGAATGACATAAAAAAATACAAATTTCAAAGCTCTATAGTGTTAAGACAATTATAGCTTTAACTTAAAGCTATGCAAAATTTTAATTTTATTCTCATAAAAATCTTTCCTTAAAACAGAATTATTTACTTTCAACTTTCAATAATATTTCCATGCATTCTGAAGATCCAGAAGGACCACTACCTGCTATAATCCTGTCGGTATCAACAGAAATGGAGTGAGCTTGCTCACCAAATCATGTTCTAACTATGGGAATATGACACAACCTTTCATGGAAGTACTCAAGTTAGGGACATACTCGTGGAAGTTAAAAATGGCTTAGGTTATAAAATGAGTTCTGTATTGATGAGATGCTTCTGGGTACAAACTTTTCTGTAAAAGTATTATAGCTGTTTTTTTTTGTTGTTGTTGTTGTTTTGCCCTACTGCCTGTCAAATATTTAATGTATTGATGAAGCATCAAGGCAAGAAAACAAATGTAATCCTGAGAATAATTTAAGGTACAGTGCGAGGGGAGGGGAGTAAGCAAACTAGTTAGCTCTGTTCTCATTGCCTTACTGAGCATCCAAAACTGTTCTCAGAATGGATGCATTAGTGCTGAAGGTTAGGTGGCAAAAGCAAGAGAAATTAATTTATGTAATTTTTTTCATGGTTATTCCTTTTGATCTATTAAACAGGTCATTTTCTTTTCTTTTATAGTTTTTTTTTTTTTTTTTTTTTTTTTTGGTTTTTCGAGACAGGGTTTCTCTGTATAGCCCTGGCTGTCCTGGAACTCACTTTGTAGACCAGGCTGGCCTCGAACTCAGAAATCTGCCTGCCTCTGCCTCCCGAGTGCTGGGATTAAAGGCGTGCGCCACCACGCCTGGCTTATTTTTTATTTTAAATTGAGTATATGTGTGTGTGTGTGTGTGTATGTGTGTGTGTGTGTGTGTGTGTGTGTGTGTGTATGTGTGCGCGTGCACACACACCTATGTAAATGTATGTGCAGTTGAGTGCTGATTCACACTAAGACTAGTCGCTGGAGTTAGAGGTAGCTGTGAGCTGCCCAGCCAGGGCACTGGAAACTGGACTTGATTAGTCCATGCTCATAGCTGCTGAGCCATCTCTCCAGCCCCTTAATACATCTTCTTCATGCTTACCAGCCTTCACTTAGCTTTAATGTTTTACTTTACTTCTGAGATAATCTTCCATTTAACTGATAACCACTTAGCAATAGCCAAGTTACTAGAGAATTTGCAAGGATTCTACAACACATGGAGAAGAAGTATAACTTGAGAGTCAGACACTGATCTTACCTTTGAAGACAAATTTCTTAGCTGCTCGTCTTATGCCGCTTCTCTCACTCGACAGTGTAGTTGGGTGATACTCCCCTGTGCGCTTATAGTATGCGATCTGTTTAAGATGAAGGTCACCATTTTTCCCACTACGGACCATCACGAACCTAGGGAAGATGACTTAAACATGTTACTTACATGACAAGCTAATTCTATTGCTATTTCCGTTGAGGCCTGTCACATTTTCTGCTTATGCATGAACTGAGCATTCCCATAATATTATCTGTGAGGGGGATTGTTGGTGTCTCCCACACCCACTAACCACTCCCCCTCCAGCAGGAATACCAGAGTGCTACCCATCGCCCGGACCGCCCACCATCGCCCGGACTGCCCGCCATAGTGAGAACTGCCCGCCACCGCGAGGACTGTCCGCCACCACGAGGACTGCCCACCATCGCGAGGACTGCCCACCATAGCGAGAACCGCCGTGGCAACTTCAAAGGACTCAGGGGCATGCTGGGAACCCTTCCTAACCCTTCCTTGTACTTAAGCAAGTCCGGACAATAAAGATTCGAGCCTTGATCAGAAGTCTTTGCCAAGGCCTCCATGTTTCTTTTCGCAGCCCTTTTCCTTTTCAGGAGTTCCCGCTCTCCAGTTCGGATCCAGGCCACAGTGTTTCTGCAGGCAGAACCACTCAGGGGATAATTGCGGAACAGAACAGGAACAAGAGTGATGACTACAAACTAAAGCATCTGAACGCTACCTTTGAGATCTATCACGACAAATGATCTTGCCTCCTTCATGTGATATGAAAAAATGCTAAAACAAACAAAAAACAACCCCGGAATACTAAGAAAGAGAAGGAAGTGAGTGAGTATACTCTTGGCATCAAAAGAAATGTCATTTCTGGGTCTTCAATTCTATTTCACTGATCTACCTGTCTGTTGCTGTACCAGTACCATGCAGTTTTTATCACAATTGCTCTGTAGTACAGCTTGAGGTCAGGCATGGTGATTCCACCAGAGGTTCTTTTATTGTTGAGAATCCTAGGTTTTGTTGCTATCCTAGGTTTTTGTTATTCCAGATGAATTTGCAAATTGAGTTAGAATTTTGATGGGGATTCCATTGAATCTGTAGATTGCTTTTGGCAAGATAGCCATTTTTACTATATAATCCTGCCAATCTATGAGCATGGGAGATCTTTCCATCTTCTGAGATCTTCTTTGATTTCTTTCTTCAGAGACTTGAAGTTCTTATCATACAGATCTTTTACTTCCGAAGGGTCACACCAAGGTATTTTATATTATTTGTGACTATTGTGAAGGCTGTTGTTTCCTTCATTTCTTTCTCAGCCTGTTAATCCTTTGCACACTATCAACTTTGTACATTATCAACTTTGGCTATTAACTTAACCATCCACACTGATTTCTGGTCCTTCTTTGCTGGCTGGCTGCTCTAGGAGACTGACTCTGCCAAGTCAAATTTTTAATTTGCAATGGCAAGGAGAATCGAAATGCACAACAGGTCAGAGTATTTTCATCTGTGCTAATTCTTGGCTCACATGCTCATGTGCTCTCTTTCTCTCTCCACACCAAGTGAAAATAGGAGCATCATCGCTAGTTTCTTCAAAATCCCAATAATATATTCACTGCTTCCTGCTGGAACCCTCATACCAATTTCAAAATTCTAAAAACAATGTGGATCTTTACTGCTCATTAAAATACCTAAGGATTGTGATGACTAATCTAGGTTGTCAACTTGACACACCAGGGAAGAGGGAGCCTCAACTGTGCAACTGTCTCTGTCAAGCAAGACGCCACCACATAAGCCTCTGTAATGCTAAGATAGTTCTATCAGAACCTACACAGGTCAATTTAGCTATAAGGTATCATCATTAAACAATACGTTTAGTTTACAGGGTTTTAATGAAGCTCAGGCTTGCCCTGAGACTTGCCATCCTTCTTCCTTAGCCCTAAGTCCTAGAAATAGAGGCATGCATTGCCATACTTTGAATACTCTACTTTCAATTGGAGCTATCAGCCATTTATAGTAGATGGCTATACTTCAAGCAAATGACCAATGTAGTTATCATGGTTTCTCAAGCATCTCTAAAAGAATGAACCATGACAGGGCATGTAGCCTAGTGGGTCAGTACTTGACTAGGATATATAAAGCCCTGGCTTTAAATCCCAACTGCACACATGCACAGTATACCCATACACAGACAGAAAGACAGAGAGACTACCCCCAACACACACATATACGATTATCTAGCACATGCCAGAAACAAAATTGGAGATGCGGTGATAACCAACAAAACACATATCATCTTGACCCTCGTGAAGTTTACATTATAGGGGGTTAGAGGCTATTTTGAAAGCTTAACTCAAGTTGCTTCATTCATAGTAGTTAAAAACTGGATGGGACCCAAGTGCCTAATGACAAATAAATATAAAAAATATGGCTTATACACATAATGAAATATTATTCGGCCTTTTAAAAAGAGCTAATTCTAACACATGTAAGAACATGGATATATCTTGAGGACATTATGCTAAGTAATTTTTTAAAAGGCAAAAGTCGTCAAATTCATATTAATAAAAAAATAAATAAATAAAAGAATTTTAGAATGCCAAAAAAGAAAAGGTTATTCATAATTTTTAAATGAGTTAATTAGTAAGCCCAGTCAGACTCATTCATTACTGTAATTAATAATTGATTATACTTGAAATTAAACACAATTTTTCATCAAGAATCTAAAAAAAAAAAAAAGAAATTAGAATGGTGGTTTCTAGGAACTGAGTCTATGTGGGTTAGATAAATTACCTTGTAACGGTGCTTGGCAGAGCCAGTACTGGCCTGGGGACAGGACTTTGGAGCTTTTCCCTGAGGCCCTGATGCGGGGAGGAAGAGTCCCTCCTCTAAAACCTGGAGTCTGCTTGGCCAGGGCCTTGGGGGAGCTGTAGCTTTAGGTCTGCAGAGCCTGACTCTTGCCACTGAATGGAGCTATAGATAGGAGTGCCAGGGTCACTGTGTACTCAGTCCTGGTGCTCTAGAGATACTCCGAGTTCCCTTTGCGCACCATTACTTGATTAGCAACATTTCTGCTGCCTCTGTCTGTGTGGCAGTGCCTTCCACTGACACGGTCCCACTTCTCCCTCAAACTTCTAAGATACTGTACTTCTTAATAAACTTGCTTGGCATAAGCTGTCATCTTTGGTGAGATCCCTGATCCTGGCTTTACTTTATCTTTTCATCCTCTGATCGCCCCCCCCCCCCACTTACGACCCTGTCACTGAAGAACTCCCTATTGAATAAGGATTACAGTAGCATACAAAGTAGTAGGATTCTGTATGGAATTCATACTTATTTCCTGTTGGCCCCACTGCTCACTCACTCCTCTCACACTTTCACACTCTGTGTTCTCTATTCTACGTTCATATCACATGTGTTCAACTGGTCTCCATTACTTCCCTCAGTACCACCCCTCCCACCATCATGGTCACTTTTCTCCTTTCCTGGCCCCTACACATAACCATCCCTAAATTAACACATTTATGTCTTAAGATTAGAGCTAAGAAGAATACGTCAGAACACAGGAGAGCATACAGTATGTGTCTTTCCAGCTTGAGCTAACTTACTTAGGACAGTATTTTCCAGTGCTATTCCTTTTGGTTTGCTTTTGAAATGTTTGTTAATGTCATTTCCCTCTATGGCTGAGTACCAACCAGTCCCCCAGTCCCCGGGACACACGTCCTACACTTTCCTTACCCACACATTCTGTGAAGGACATCTGGAGCAATCCCATTTCCTTGCTAATGTGAATACAAGAGCAGTAAGCAAAGATATGTAAATGTCTCTGTGAAAAGATTCACGTACCCTGGGATTTGCCCAGAAGTCAGAGAGTTGGGTCACGTGGAAGTTCCAGTTTTAGTTTGTGAGAGGTCCCGAGCTTACTCCCATGTAGTGCCACACCCGTTCATACCCCACCAGAACTAAGAGCTCCCTTTCTCCCACCTTTGCCTGCTTTTGTTGTCATTTTGTCATTTGACATCTTAAGGATGGTGACCTTAGTAGACCATTAACTTCTAAGTGTTGCAATTTCATCAGGATATCTGATTAGGTCTTTACAGCATGTTCCTCGTACAACGTTAAGAACAACAAATATTTTTACCAATACTTATTGCTTAACATCTATAATTTTGTCTTGCATATCCAATGAAAACGATTCTTTTAAATAAGGATTTTTTTTTTTAGCATGAGGCTACTATTAAAGCCAATGAAAGGTTATAGAATTTCAAATTTGTTTTAATCTGCATTTACCTAGTAAATAAAGATGTTCAACAGTTTTAAAACATAGTTTTGGTTACTTGTATTTCTCTTTTGAGAATTTTTCACACAGTCCTTTTACCCACTTATAAAACTGGATTTTTTTTTTTCCTTAGTATTTTGATTTCTCTGCACTTTCCAGGCAGCAATCCTCTACCAGTTGGTAATGGTTTTTCCCTATCCTGCGGGGTATCTTTTCACTCAAATGTTTCCTTTGCTGTACAGAAACTTCTGAATTGTGCCACCTCCCACATTAGCTACTGTGTCACTGTTACTATAAAATAATCAGGAAAGACACCTAGGGAGAATGCTTTATTCTGGGTCACAGTTGGACAACCCTGTGTCTCATGACAGGGAGGCCAGTCAGCTCTGGTGAGGCAGCTGGACACATGCATTCCCCTAAAAGCTGAGCTCCAGAACTTCTAAGTGTTGCAATTTCAACAGGATATCTGATTAGGTCTTTACTGCATATTCCTCGTACAACGTTAAGAACAAATATTTGACCAATACTTATTCCTTAACTTCTATAATTTTGTCTTGCGTATTCAATGAAAACGATTAACTATTCTTTTAAATAAGGATTTTTTTTAGCATGAAGTTACTAGCCAATGAAAGGTTAAAGTAAGTTTGTATTTCAACTTCAAAACATAAAAGTTTTAATGTTTTAATAAACTACTGTGGGCTTAGGGTTCCGACTTTTGGATTATTCTGCTTTAATCTCTGAAAACTGAACCTTACAATTATATATTAACTGGGACAAGGCTGGGAAGACTCAGGTGGCAATACTCCAGACCATACCCTGCCTCTTTTCCCTTTATTCCCATATGCATACAGATAAAGCGGCACCGGACAAATTCAGGTCCATTTGAAAATTCTCTACCGAGATTCGATTTGTCCTCGAAGGGAGAAATCAAGGAGATTTTTTAAAAGTGTATCTTCCCTTTAGAGCTTTAAGAGTCCCCCTCAGCCCCTCACGAGCTCGTTCCTTTTCGTTCCTTTACACTGATGTACATTTTCACACTGAAAGGTGACTACAAAAAAAAAAAAAAAAAAAAAAAAAAAAAAAGAAAGAAAGGTGACTACGATGCAGGACGAAACTCCTCCGGCTTCGGCCAAGCGCCGCCGCACTCGAGCTTTGAAGGCAGTCCAGCGTTCGCCGCCGCCGGCGAGGGAGAGCTCCGCAAGCTCTTTGACACCTCGTTAACTGACCCCGGAGGGCCAGGTCCGGCTAATCCTTGCCTAAGCAGGAAAAGGACCGTTGACAGCTCAATTACACCGAGTCGCCACCTCCCTGAGCCCAACAGTCCTCGCCTCCTTGCGGCCACCATCCGTGGCGCTGTGCAAGTTCAAGGCCCTCCCGCCCCAACGGCGCCTGCGCGAAAGCTCCGCTAGTCAAACCCGTCCTTAGAGCAGACGAAGGGGGCCGTTTTAAAGTTACTGGAAGGCTACGTCTCAGTTCTAAAAAAAAAAAAAAAAGAAAGAAAAAAGAAAAAAAATAAAGAAAAATAGGTATGACAGAACACACTAGAACGACCACTCACCGAAGTGGTCCTAAATGCAAACGGCAGGTTTTTAACTCTCCTCTCGCGATTTATCTGGTGCTACCGGAAGCGGAACTGCCGGGGTCGGAGTTCTGGTGGGCACTGTGGAACAGGACGGCTCAGGCGGGTCGTTGGTCCGCCGGAAACTGTTCCGGCCGGTGCGGTTTCCGTGGGAGCCCGGTGGAGGGCGGGCAGGGAAGAGGCGTGTCGGAGGCTCCTGAGGTGTCCCCGTGCCAGCCGTTCGGCGGCTGCTGGCGAGGGAAGAGTCGGGTCCACGCCTCCGAGAGCCGCCTCTGCACGAACATCCCTACCCTCGCCCCCGCAGTTAAAGGGGAGGACCCGAAACCCGGATGGGCTCAAGCATCTCCCGCAGAGCGCTTGCTGCCCGCAGCCGCGGCAGGTGAGGACCGGGCGAGCCGCCGCCTCCGGCAGCCCGAGGCGAGCCGCCGCCTCCAGGTGTTTGCTTTGTCTCGGCTCCGCGGTGGCGACGCGGGACACGTGCTCTTGCAAGAGCCACCGACAGTCGCGGACCGCGGCGTGCTTTTGGTCGAGTGACAGACAGTCCATCCCGAGGGTCCTTTGCGGGCTTGATTTCTCCTCCGCTTCCCGCGTCGCTTTCTCTTTTTCATTTCTAGAGTTTGAACAGCCCGACGTTGCAGTCCCGCTAGTCGGGAGCTAAGCTAGCCACGGTTCTACTTATATTGGATCTCCTTTCACCGAGGTGTGCGCCATGGTTTGGCTGCTTCTGTGGGGAGAGCTGTCTGTTTCGTTCCCTAGTCTTCGCTCTGCTTGTCTTTGCTTTCCACACCCACTTCCAAAGAACAAAAGCACTGTGTGTGTGTGTGTGTGTGTGTGTGTGCGCGCGCGCGGCAGCTTTGCACGGTAAGAGACGAGGTTGCTGGTCACAGCCGCACCCGCGCCTTATCGATTAGACAGCGTTGCGTCCTCCCATGTAGGTAATGACCTTTGGATCTCATCCTCGAGGTTCTGGACAACTTCCTGAGAGTTAGCATTCTGGAGGTTTGTGGTAATGGTCGTTTTGCTTTCTGCGTCCTGGAAGACCTGGAAGACTTAGCTGTAGAAGTAGGAAGCATGGCTGACTTAAGTATTAGCGTCCTAGCCTATATCGGGGCAGGATTTTGTTTCACTATTACAGTTTTATTTATTTTTTTAAACTGGAATCCGTGGTTTTAGAGCAATAATAGCTGCTATTAGTGTGTAACCGCACCACATGGTTTGCACATATATTGTCATTCATCCTTTCAAGAGTCTTGTGAAGGTTGTTAGTTTATTATATTTTTAAGCCGGAAAATGGAAAGTTAGTGAGGTCGTGGAACTTACCGTGGTTACATTTTGCCACAGGAGAACCTTTGAGTGTTTTTACTAGAAACTAGATCTGAATCCAGCATCTGTATTCTGTTGTCCCACCATTGCTCTTGTTACTCCAGTTTCTTCACTAACATTATCAGAGTTTATGTATCCATAGTGTGCTTGTGTATGTGTGTGTGACAAATGACAGTCGTGATCTCGTGCAGCTTCTGTATGTGCTGTAGAATTACATATTGCAGACTGTCGAATGTATTTTCTGCAACATAGGCTGTTTTTTGAAAAGGCAAGTGGTAAAACTGATGAATAGAAGGCTCATAATTGTACAAAGCTTGCTATCTCAGTTTTAAGTAATTATAAAGGTATTAAATTGAATAATTGATAGACTATTGAATCTAACACTAGGCATAAGAGTAGTTCATTCAATCTTTCTGACAATTTGAGATGTTTGATAATTAGAAACAAAACCCCAAGCACTCACATCATTGCCAGGTGTGAAACAGATCATTGGAAAAGGTACTTATGGAGCACAAGGAGACAGAAAGGTTAAGAAATGTGTTTGGGGTTTGGTAGATGCATGAGAATAGTCTGGGACGCATTCTTTGAAGTCTTCCAGTTTATTTCAAGAATAGGAACTTACTCTAAAATGGCAGTAAATTCCAAACCAAAGAGCTGGCTCAGCAGAAAGGTAAATTCCAGGCAGAAGAGCTGACTCAGCAGAAAGAGGTATACCTTTTGAAGAGGGAGAGGAATCAATCATTTGCCAAAGTTGTATGGAACTTGGAACTGTCTTGGTTTATATAATCAAAAACCTATTCTAGCTTGCCTTTCCTATCAGGAAGAAGCCAGTATTTAACACTTTTTATGTAACTTCTTCCTAGTGCCTTGGAATTTACCTATCATTTATAATAATATTTCCACTAGAAAATGCTTTGGGAGCTCAGGAAAACCAGTTATGTGTTTGTGTGTTTGTATTCTGGTTTGTTGAAGCTCCAGTTTCCTTTTTTTTTTTTTTTTTTGGAGTGGAAATTTACAAATTCCGTGGCTGGACTTCTGGACTTTAGTGGAACCTGTGGAAAGATAGCTTGGGAGACTTTTGTAAGGGAGCTCTAAATACTATACAGGATTGATGGCTATTCAGGGTGTTAATTTAAGGAAGAGGCAGCTCCAGCCAGAATGAGTAAACATAAGAGAGAGAGGACTGTTTGTCCTGGGCAGTAGGTAGTCCATCTGGAGCAGCCAGGTCAAGCTGGAGCCTTGTAAAAAGGTCTCCACAAAGACCATCAGAAGACAATCTAAGCAGGCAGCCTTTGCCAGAAGGTTCATTCGAAACTGAGTTGCTTATGTTTGTTTTTAGCCAGTTAAAGTCAGAAAAATCTTACTTATAACCATAGTTAGCCAGTTATAGAAACAGCTAATGTTAACAGAGTCCTTACTGCATGCTAGCTGTTCTGACCGCCTGCGTTCTCATTTAATCTTCAAAACTGTATGTGATATATAACTTCATTCTGTCTGCTGCCTATAGCTGTTAAGGAATTTTGGGGTGGGGAGCAAGAGTTAAAGTTAAATTTTCAAGAGTGGAGCAGTTCTTAAAGTGAAATTCCAAGCAATGTCAGCATCACCTTGGAATTTTAGGAAGGCAAAATATTGGACTCAACCCTAGACTTTACAGTTTAATAGCTCCAGTCCACCAAGTGGTTCTGATAGACGTTAAGGTTTCCTAGTTGCTGTTTACCAAATGTGGAAACTAGTAAACTGAAACACATTTCGATTTTTAACTAGTGTTAAGTCTCAAACCTAGCTGCCTGTCTGTTCATTAAAATATAAATTCTCTACTTAAGAATTTCTAATCAAATCTGTTTGTGATAGGCCAGTAATATGTTTATTATTATGATGCAACCAGTTTATTTGAGGACCATTGCTACAAAAGCAATCTTTAAAGAAAGGTTCAATTCTGATATTTGAATAATCCATGAATACTTCAGACTAGGCATTTAATATCACTTTGGAGCTTGTGCCTGAACATTGATCAAATTGTTGAGTATTATGCTATGCTATGGTCATAGGCAGTGGAAGTTGTAGGATTTCAAGTGAAATAATTATTGAGAATGTTCTAGATCTCCTCAGATCCACCTTAAATTTTATTTTGTGAGAAATCATATACCACATGAGAGGGAAAAATACTCCATATTTTCTTAGAATTTATTGAATATTTACAGTGATAAAGAACAATGAAGTTCTGTTTTGTTGTTGGTGGTTGTTTTTATGTTTGTGTTGTCATTGTTGTAGCTTGTATTTGTGACCTTAGATTTAAACAGACCTGGCTTTGCACATTTTTTTGTTAATTATGTGATAAATGATTGATTAACATAGTTTAGATTATTGGAAGACTTGAACCTCACCTGTGCAGTACTATTGAAATGATAGACATTTATCTATGTACTTCAAATATTTATAAATTATCCAAAGATGATTGAGAGACCATTCATTTGCAAAGTAGTTATTGCTTCCTTTTTTTTTACATTATGACATCTATCAAAAATATATCAAAGGGAAAACTAAAGAGACTGTTGCTCATTATCTGAGTAGGGCATTAAAGCCATCTGAATGGCTCGGACAATTTGTTAGCATGCCTAAATCTGCATTCATTGTTGAGCGACATGTTAAGAAGCCCTGCATGTAAAAACTAAGTATTTAACATATAAAAACATAAATTCTTTTAAGCTTTATATTTTGGAGAGTTATATATAATCCATGCTGTTCTATAATAAGAAAACTGTAGGTGACCAAGATCAAATGAATGAAGAAACTTTGGAAGCTGGTAAATATTGTGGAGGAGTATTTATTATTTGCAATAAGCCAAAGCTCCAGTAGGATGGAGATTCTGCTTCTTCAGCTTATATCCTTCTTCATTATAGGAGTGTACTGGCTGGTTTTGAGTGTCAACTTGACACAAGGTGGAGTTATCACAGAAAAAGGGGCCTTCCTTGAGGAAATGCCTTCATGAGATCCATCTGTAAGGCATTTTCTCAATTAGTGATCAAGGATGGGAGGAGCCCATTGTGGGTGGTGCCATCCCTGGGCTGATAGACTTGGGTTCTATAAGAAAGCAAGCTGAGCCGGGCATGGTTGGGCACGCCTTTAATCCCGGCACTCAGGAGGCAGAGGCAGGCCGATTTCTGAGTTCAAGGCCAGCCAGGGCTATACAGAGAAACCCTGTCTGAAAAACCAAAAACAATAAACAAAAAAACAAGAAAGCAAGCTGAGCAAGCCAGTAACACCCTTCCATGGCCTCTTAAGGATTACAATTAAGTGATTGGATGAATCTCAGAAGAGACTTTGAACTTTTGACTTTTACCATTATTGAGACTGCTGTAGACTATGGGGACTCTGGAAGTTGGACTAAATGTATGTTTCAGTATACTATGTTTAGGCATGACCCCCATAGACTCATATGTTTGGACAAGCCTATGGGGACCAGGGAGTGGAATGTGATGGTTCGTAAATGCTCGGCCCAGGGAGTGGCACCATTAGAAGGTGTAGCTTTGTTGGTGTGTCACTGTGGGTGTGGGCTTTAATGCCCTCATCCTAGCTGCTTGGAAGTCAGTATTCTGCTAGCATCCTTCAGATGAAAGTGTAGAACTCTCGGCTCCTCCTGTACCATGCCTGCCAGGATGCTGCCATGCTCCTGCCTTGATGATAATGGACTGAACCTTTGAACCTGTAAGCTAGCCCCTATTAAATGTGTCCTTATAAAAGTTGCCTTGGTCATGGTGTCTTTTCACCACATTAAAACCCTAACTAAGACAAGGAGATAGTCTGATTTTCTATACTATCAATAGTCCACAGTCATGAAAATGGTGAATATGTGTTTGCCTCCTGCTGCTTCTAGTGTTTTTCTTTCCTCTCCTTCAGTTTTCTTTTCTCTTTCATGGCTGCTTGTTGGAACTGCTTGAGAAACCTTAAATGCCCGAGTCCTACTCAAACATAGTAATTGATATGGAGTATGTCCAGAATTTAAAGTACGGGTACCTTTAATGTATGAATGTATATTTAGCCCTTACACAGGGTATAACAGGTACAGTTTACATAGAAAGAAATTGAGAGCCCAAGAATTCAAATACAATTTTAAAGGATGAGAATCTAACATTGGTATTTTGACTCCTAAGTTCATATTTCTAAGCAATTAAGCTTTTAAGTATCTTTCTTTTTCTTCTCTCATATATTAAAATAGAATTACAGAAAAATAAATGAAAGTCCCATCCAGCCTTCTGCTATATTGAGGGATAATTGTTCTGCGTACTATTCAAACAAAATTCTTCACTGTCTAACCTGCTTTCTCAGGTGCAGTTCAGAAAATGATTTTACCGTCAGTCCTCTGAATGCACAGTCGTTACATCTCTAACATCATTTTCTCCACTTTTCCATTGCTTGCCTGTTCTACTCCATCTCCTTGGCTAGTCTTTGAACACAGGAAATACACTAAGTATACTTGTGCTTCAGTATTTCATGTTCCTTCCCCAAATGATCTCCACGTATCACCCTCTGACTTGGATCCAATGTCACGTGATTAGAGAAGACTTTCATCATTGGCTCATCTACTCCTGTCTTTCTCCAGTGATTATAGAAGGCCCGGTTCTAGGGTACAAGCTTACAGCTGTGTGGAGGACATGTATTCTTGTCCTCTGGGCAGCATTAAAGATTCAACTGAACTTCATAAGTGACATATGTGCCTTGGAGGTGAGACGGCAGATCAGTTACTAACTCATATTATTTGGGGAGAAAAATCAAGATGATGTACATGCCTTCACCCCCTATTATCTTCCATGATTTCTGCTCCCAATGTTGACTGTTCATTGAAAAGAATAGTATGAAATACAAACCAGTAAATTATTTGCTTGTTTGTTTTTAAGATTTGTTACGTGTTTAATGTAGATGGGTGTTTTGTCTGCATACATGTCTAACACCAGAAGAGACATCAGATCCCATGGGACTACAGTTGTGATCTGCCATGTAGGTGCTGGGAATTGAACTCAGGACCACCCAATGCTATTGATTACTAAGCCATCTCTCCAGCCCTTCAAACCAGTATTTTTGCAAATAGCAATAACAATCCTGTTTCTGCCTCTGATCATAGGATTCTTGACCTGAGTTTTTCAAAATTTTACATTTATATATTCTAGGCATTTCACAGAGAATATTTAAATGAAAAAAAAAAAAAGCCAGAAACCAACAACAATAGCAACAACAACAAAAATGGACCTACAGTACTGCCTCTAAAATGAGGTTGTTATATAAGTCATTTTTGTTAGAATACCTAAACTAGGAATATAGTTGTTTATCCTTAATGAAGTGATTCTATAAGAAGTAAATAGTATTTATTGAGTAAGTATGTTTATTTCAGTAAATATCTATCAGTATTCTTTTAGATTTTCACATTATGTTAGTAGAAAAGTTAATTTATAGCAGTTCAGATAGAAATATAGGTTTATTAAGTATTTCTGTGCAAAGCACTATGCTACCTCAGTCTTCACAGTTCCAGACTGTTGGTATACTCTCATTCCCTCACACACAGGCAAGGGGGTGGATGGATTCAGAAATGCTAGCATAAGTTGTTAGTTGTTAGTAACAGATTGGTATAGTTGACTCCAAGCTAAGGATCTTTCTATTTCTAAAATATTTGGATATGTTTAATGGAAAGAACAGAAGCACACAGGCCCCAAGGATGTGTTTAGTAGTCCACTTAGTAACAGCAAAGCAGAGCTGAATTCATCTGTTATGAAGTTACAGAAAGCTGTGGTTTCTTTCTTATTAGAAACACTTTTTAATATTAAATAGTGTAGAAGAAATAAAAACAAGAAGCATTTTTAATAAATAAATTATTTCTTCTTTCAGGTTTAATGCCAAATGATTTCAACTTTCATAAGAATTTCCTAAAGCCAAAGCTTACTGAGTAATTTTATATTTTATTGAACGCCATCATTAAATTTTAATAAGACTTCTAGAACTAAAAATTTTGGATTGTGCTTTGTACATCTATCTAGCATATTGTTCAATTTTTTTTTTTAATATCACCAGTCATCAAATGAAGTATTTGTGCAATTTCATCTTGGTAGATAACTAACGTTAATATCACCAGTGTTCAAATACATGTAAACAGCTTAGTAAGAAATACTTTGAGATTATGTCATTAGCATATGATAGTCAACTAGTGGATCTTCATGTCGGATTTTTATGAGGGCGTGTCATTGAATCACTTACAGTTTCTTGACAAGCATATTAGGTGGCTGTAGTAATTTTTCTAGGCTTGCTGTAGCAATTGTTCTAGATTTGCTAAATAGTTTTAAGCCCTCCGTTTGAGAAGAGTTGAATGACATCTTGTCTTCTGTCTACTAAGTCATGCAGAAGAGCTGTGTTTTGTCTGTCTTTGTCTACTTCTTTCAACAAAAAGAAAACAAAAGGTTTTTTTTTTATTTTTATAATTTCCATTTTTTTTTTTTTTTTTTTTTTTTTTTTTTTTTTTTTTTTTTTTTTTTTTTTTGAAGGCCTTATTT
>NC_034594.1:74452314-74461621 GCF_900095145.1 Mus pahari | reverse complement strand
GGGTTTCTCTGTATAGCCCTAGCTGTCCTGGAACTCACTTTGTATACCAGGCTGGCCTCGAACTCAGAAATCCACCTGCCTCTGCCTCCCAAGTGCTAGGATTAAAGTCATGCGCCACCACCACCCGGCCCCATCATTTTTTTATTATTAGGTACTTTTTGGATTTGAATTGAGTGTGGTCTTTTTGTTATGTTTTGTCATCTTATCCACTTGCTCTAATATATTCTTCTGGAATATAATCTTCATTACTTGATTTTATGGAGGAAAAAATAATATCATTTTGGTGGCAGGTTATTGGACTTGATTGTCTAATGTCATTCAGAATTATTTTTTGTGAGTATTTTTGAAGAACGCTCTTGAAATTAATTGCTTGTACTGCGTTTTAGGTAAAAGGAGGATATCTGTTCCAACCCGGGCAAGCAGCAACCTCATTGTCCTTGCATTTTAAACTGCGGCAGCAACTGGGAGTTCAACAATGAAGCAATGATATCTGAGAACAAAGGAACACTGGCCAGCTAAATGTCAGCACATTTCATGCGATTGGGTGAGAACTCTGCAGCAGACCTGAGTGTCAGCTGGCAGAGTGAGAATGTGCTCTTCTGACACCATTTATTTGAAGCAGCTTTAGTACAGATTATTTAAACTTTATGAATATCAAATTCAAGAAAAATGAGTGAACCCCCCAGATTCTTTGTTGGGCCCGAAGATGCGGAAATCAATCCTGGAAACTATCGTCGCTTCTTCCACCATACTGATGAAGAGGAGGAGGAGGAGGAGGAGTCTGTAAGTTCTTTTCTTTTCTTTTCTTTTCTTTTCTTTTCTTTTCTTTTCTTTTCTTTTCTTTCTTTCTTTCTTTCTCTTTCTTCCTTTCTTTCTTCTTTCTTTCGTGTTATACATTACAGTGCAGAATGTTCGTTGATTACTCCTAATACAAATGAATTCTGTGATTTTAAATAAGACTTTTTAATGTGCAAGTTTGTTAAAAAAAAGTTTTAAATTGAACAAATATAATATTGAATAGACAGGGTATTAAAGGTAGCTAGCAATAAGATCCTTACTTTAATGACAGTTTAGAGTTGCTATAAGATACTAAGGAACTACTTAACTAAGTTTATCAAGTTCCACAAGGCTATCTCAAAGGCTGCATATGTGTGTAAGACACTGATGTATCCAGTGTCCTGTGAGCATTGGATCTTAGAAATGGAGCACATCTGTTCCGTCCAATTCCTTGTTCTGTTGGTCATAGCACTCATCCTCCTTGCCCTCAGGCCGAGTCTATTTTATTTTGGGAGCCGATTTGAAATACAGACATAAACTATGTGTTGATTTTTTTTTTCCTTAAATTTCAAATTAAAAAATAGAATCTCATTTTAAAAGAAAAACCTGTCACACTTGGAAAGAGTGGTAAGCTGGGACTACAGTAGCCATTAGACAGTTATTTATATCTGAGAGGAGAGCAGTACTGGTCACAGAGAAGTCACTGGGGGTGTACCTTTGAAGGCTAGGTGGAGTCACACTCTTCTCCCTCCCATCGTGAGACATTTCTGTAGCAGTGATGTTCTCATTGAGCAGCTGTGGGTGAACCTTGATCATCCCTGAGGAAATAAGCCCTCCACTGATGTTCTTGTGACATGCTTTTTTAGAGCTGTGAGAAATAGACAGTAGAGTTGACCTGTGAAATCTTTGTTAGGAAGATGATAGCCCTTTCACGATTCTTGATGAGGAATAACAGGGGCCTTAAGATGAATGATGGGAGGAAGCAGAGATAGATACCCCAAGATGGTTGCTGTTTATATTGTTTGATTTATAATTTAGTCCAATACTCATTTGAACTCCATGAGAAGAGGCAATATAGAATTATTTTTCTAAATGTAAAAAGAACAATTTAATCCCCAAATTTTTATTGCTACATTTAAGGGGAAGTTTTATGAACCACTTTGAACAGCTTTATATAGTGTTATATAAAATACATAAAATCATGGAAGAGAAAAGAATTAGATGCAGCCTTATGTGGTTGATAGAACTCAAGTTCAGGAATGAAAAGGCCAAGATGAAGTGCAAAGAATTAAGAATGAATATAATGGAAATTTGTGAGCATGATTTCCTCAGTATGTTACTGTTTATATGCTGTGTGTATTCAAGTTTGATGGTTGATTTGGTTACAAGTACAAGATTAATAAGATCATTAAGTAGGAATGTCAAGTATGAATGTTGGAGGGAGTGTCAAAGTTCATTGGCATTTTCTAGCAGTGGGCCTTTTTCTAAGTTCAAAAAGCTGTCTGTGACCAGCTAAAGTCCCTGCTCAGTCTACAAGAAGACTTACACTGTGCAGCTTTGTAGTTAGAAATGCATTTGATTTTAGACAGCAAAATTCTTTATTTGACTCTTACTGGACTTTTTAGTTGGAATAGATGGAGTTTTGTTCTCGTTTGTATTTTTCTGCCTGAAGATAGTTAAGTAAATGCTAGAAGCAGGTGAAGAAGGAATGTTTATTTGTACTTTAAAATTAATTGAAAATAGTAGCAATATCCTGAAGGTGGACTTTTTATTAAAATCTATCTATCCATCTATCTATCTATCTATCTATCTATCTATCTATCTATCTATCTATCTTGTTTTTGTTTTTGTTTTGTTTTGTTTTTGTTTTTGTTTTTGTTTTTTAGACAGGGTTTCTCTGTGTAGCCCTGGCTGTCCTGGAACTCTCTTTAGACCAGGCTGGCCTCGAACTCAGAAATCCACCTACCTCTGCCTCCCAGTGCTGGGATTAAAAGCGTGTGCCGCCACCATTGCCCAGCAATTTTAATTGTTAAGTAGTTTAAAAGATAGACTTTGGCTGACTTCAATAGTGAATATGTCAGTTTTACTGATTCCTGTTCCTCTTCTACTGCTGAAAGGAAATTATGACAGTGATATTTTAGCACACCTATTAGGACAACCTGTCATTCTGTGTTCTTTCTGTTTTAGCCACCAGAAAGGCAGATTGTGGTTGGAATATGTTCCATGGCAAAGAAATCCAAATCCAAACCCATGAAGGAAATTCTGGAACGGATCTCCTTGTTTAAATACATCACAGTAGTGGTTTTTGAAGAGGAAATTATTTTGAATGAACCCGTGGAAAACTGGCCTTTATGTGATTGTCTTATTTCTTTCCATTCTAAAGGTATTGAAAGGTGGACAAGGATGTTTTATCCTATCTGATTGTAGAAATAATACATACTTCTTATAGAGTATTGGATAAATGAGAAATGAAGCTAACTCATAGATAAGGGATGTTGACATTTTGATATATTTCTTTCTAATCTCTTTCTTCTCAATGTGTTTTTTAAAAGTTAAGTGTCATAGTTACATGTAACTTTACATTAGCTTTTCTTAGATTTTATCAAAATTTTCCACACCATATTTTTCATGATGTCTATTAGATAAATGTATAACTTAGTTAACTAATAACCAGACATTTGGGTAATTCCTAGTCTTCACTGTTAAAGTAAGGTTATGATTAGCTCTTTTAATATATATCTTTGTTTGCACATATCTGCAGATAAATGCTTTAGTTATTAGATATTTTAAGTCCTATATTTCTACCACATAGAAAGTGACCTGGTATTCTTTATATAAGTGCACATACTTAATTTGTTAAGAACTTTCAATTAAAAATTTAGGGCTTCTTTGCCATTTTAAATTGAATGGCAACAGCAGTTACATTTAAGTACTAATGTTATAGTAAATGTAATAGTACAAATTATTGCTCAAACCCCCCCAAAACAAACATAAAAATTATTGCTATTTCTGAAAACCTTTTTAATTTTGTAAATTACTTGTTTTTCCCATTAATAGGTTTGTAAGTTTTAGAGTTTGTTTCTGTATCAATCATTACCTTTTACTCCTATCCCCCAGTAGTTCTGTACTGTGCTAAGTTTTTTTCTGTATACTGGTAATGAAGATTGATTTTCATTTTTCAGTAAACCTGGTCTGATCTTGGTTGACCGAGACTTCTTGAGAAATTTTATATTTCCTGCCCATGGAAGTGCTCTTCTCTTACTGTTACATGTTCTTTCTGTGAAAACTGTTAGCTCCTAAAAGCTCCCTGCTGTGTCTTAGGACATACTCTATATGATGTTTGTTGACAAGAGACTATTTTCTCTTTAACTAAATTGAAAGCAGGAACTGACTGGCTTTCCATTGCTCAGTCCTGGTGGGAAGCTTGAAGTCATGACATTGAAGCCTTTACTGGTGCAGAATATGCTGTAGAGTCCAGCTGCTGCTTAATGCATTATTTAAAAAAACTAAGAGAGATTTAGAAGTGCATTTTAACTGAACATAGCTTTTTGATTAGAATTTTAATACTTAACATTTCTAAAATTTCTTGTAGTGATGTAGAAATGTCCTCACAAGCGGTTAATGTTCATAGTTAAATCATGCCCTGTCCTGCTGATTGATTTTTATCTTCCATAGAGAAGATATTGATGAGAGAATTGACACTTAAGGACAATAAAAAGTTGTATTCTTTGGAAGATAATGTCAAGTTTTCTAAGTATCTTATACACATTGAAAAGCTCTTAATCTGCCAGAATCCTATTGGTTAGAGGGTATCATACTCATTGACAGCTGAGCTTGACTTTGGTTGGTTCAACCTATATAGCTAAACAGAGGCAGGATTTAAGCATTTTTTTTTCTATTATCTGCTATGATACATTGGAGAATTTTAGTGGTAATACAGAGAGTAAAATATAATCTCTGAAATTTTTATAGTTTTTTCAAATCTATTGTAATCACATCTACATTTGACTCATTTTCATTATTATTAATCGTTTCAGTAGTCTAGAAATTTTAGTAGGTTAGTTTTTATATCCTAAGGTGTCCCAGCAGAAGCATGCTCCTATTCATATCTTTATCTTTTGCACATTTTATTGTTTATAAATCCATTTTTGTTTTTGTTCCTATTTTTAAAGGTACTGTCAGCTCATATGTAGACATGAAAATATCAAATAAAAGAGACTTGTGTATTGAGATTTTTTTTTTTAAATCAAGTGATGTGAAACATTATTTATTTGTAGATTCTTTATATATGAAAATATCTTACCTTTCTATGAAGAGCCTTTAAATAGTCAGATACAGGCTAACATGTCACAGCCAGTGACTTGTTATGCCATATCAATGATGATAACCAAGAAAAGTTATTTTAATAGTATAAGTTAAATAAAAATGTACACACTTATTTCATATCTTTTATAGAAGGTGGTTATGTACATAATGAAATTATTTTTTTAGGGGAGGTGGCATAATTCAAGTTGATGACATTAATAAATTTATAGATGCCAGCTTATCTTGAGATTGTACAGAATATGATAATAATATGTGTTCTTAGGATTTCCACTGGACAAAGCAGTTGCCTATGCAAAACTCAGGAATCCATTTGTAATCAATGACTTGAATATGCAGTATCTCATACAAGATAGGTGAGTGAAGTTGGCTGACCTAAGGGAAAAAGAAATCAACGCTTCCTTACTAGTGTATGCCGACGCAGCAGCATCAGGTGTTCTCAATTACAGTCACTGCATCCTTTTAGAATACATTTATTAGGAAGCTCTGTCAGTGAAGAACCTTGAGAAGCAAGGAGTCCTTCATTTAGTCACAGGAACAAGGACTTGGATGGCGGTTGCTTAATTTCCAAAGCCTACTAAACCCATCAAAATTGCAGTTTCTTGTCATATGGCTGATGATTACATAGAATTCATTCATTGTAACTGTTGATATTTATGGTGAAGTGTACCATTACAGCAGTTTGTTACTATACATCTTAATGTTCATGGAGCATAGATTCTAAATGAAGTTATAAAACGGTGTGTGTTTGTCTGCTTATTTGGTTTTGGTAGCTACATGCAGTTCTATTTTCCATGAGCATTCTACTTTTGTGTTATAACATGACATTACTTATATTACTTACATGGAAATACATATATACTAATTTTGCATGAGGGTAAAATCATTTTTCTCTTAGCATCCTATGAGTGTTTTTCTATGATATTAAGTATTATTTTATGGTAAGGGTTTTAGTAGTTAGGCTATATTTTCTCTTTGATATTCATCTTACTTGACTATTTTTCTTCATGCATGTACATTCATGTTTTAAAGTGCAATCTTTCGATTTGCTATAAAAGATATTTTATACGGATTTTGGTGAATATTTTGATAGAAGCAGTTTGATATTTGAAATATTTAGAAAAACAAAAAGGATAGTTAAGAGTGATAATTACTTATGTGGGAATATAATATATTGAGGAATAGAAAGCCAAGCACTTCTAAAGAAACATTTGTTTCTGTTTTCTTTAGAAGAGACGTATATAGCATTCTTCAAGCTGAAGGCATCCTACTTCCTCGGTATGCAATCCTGAACCGTGATCCAAATAACCCGAAAGGTCAGAGAACTCAGCTCCGCAGCCTTCCTTTTGGTTCTTGACATACTCTTTGTGACATCCCTACAATAAGTAGAAAGAGTTGAAGATTCATGAGGTCTACTTAATAGTTTTTTCTTAATGAATTTAACAGTTGTGGGCCTGTCGTGGTGGTGCATGCCTGTGATGCCAGTACTCAGAAGGGAGATTTATAGGAAATTCAATGTCAGAGTCAGTATGTATTTAATTTTGGGCCAGGCTGGACTTCACATTGTGAGACCCCCATCTCAGAAAACAAAACAAAACAAAACAAAACACTGTGAGCTAACTGGCTAAGTAGTATTATAGGGGCTATCTCCTGTATTTTGTATGTATACTTGTATACTTATGATCTGAGAACTGACCATTTGGTACTGGATAATCACTTAGGAAGCTCATCCCTGGAGAAGGCTAATTCTTACTCTCTCTGCAGTCATCAGAGAGAGTAAGCTTTTTTTCCTTGAGGTACTGAGGGTTGAACCCAGGGCCTTGCACATACTTTTCAGGCTACTACTACTCTGCTGCTGTGCTGCCTCAGCTCTGACTACTGTAGTCTGCTAAGGCATAGTTTTACTAGGAGCTTATTTTTACTTATTTTTGCTCTTGAATGATATTATGAGGGTGATCTGACTTTTCTGGCGATTATGCTTTGTGTTTAGAATGCAACCTGATTGAAGGAGAAGATCATGTAGAAGTAAATGGGGAAGTTTTCCAAAAGCCATTTGTGGAAAAGCCGGTCAGTGCAGAAGACCACAATGTTTACATTTATTATCCAACATCCGCTGGAGGTGGAAGTCAGAGACTTTTCAGGAAGGTAAGCCTTTGAAATCTTCCTGTGAGTAGCCTTCATTCTTCTATACGTTTTATTAAAACGTGTTAAAGATTATCAGGCTCTTAATAAACTAAGGTGAGATACTGAACTGTCATCATCTAGAGGAAGATGAAACTCTGGCAGTTCCATTAAAAAGTATACTTTTCTCTTACTGAGATAAAACACCGTGACAAAAGCTACTTCTAGAAGGAAGAAGGGAGGTGGCAGGGAGAGAGGGAGGGAGGGAGGGACGGAGGCAGGCAGGCAGGCAGGCAGGCAGGCAGGCTGGCTGGCTTTCTTTGAACTATGGTTCAAGCAAACTCAGGGTTCCAGAGCAGTAACAGCCCACTGTGGTAGAAGCCAAGCTGCGGGTATGGCCGAGGGGACAGAAACACCTGAGCGCTTTTATCTTTAACCACAAGTCTGCCTGGAGTGGCCTGCCAGAGTGAGGCTTTATCCTCTCAGAGCCCACCCCAGGGAACATGTCCTCTCGCCAGCCTGAACCACTTACACTACAAAGCAGTGACACCAATGGGCAGCAACTGTTCAATACCTGAGTCCGTGAGGGATGTTTCCCCACCCTGCCACCACAGAAAGTTTAGTTACATAAAATTTCTGCCTTCAGAATATAAAGAAAGGTGCTGGATGTGTCTTCAGTCTTTCACCTGTGTTTCTGTCAGACTAGAAATGGACTTAAAGATAAGCTCCTTTTTGGAGAAATTAAATGGAGAAATTGCCAGTTCACACGAAAGTAATATTGGTAATTTTTACACATGTAAGTACATACTTAATTGCTCCCATAATAAAATTAATGCAAATCAGATCTGAAATATAATGATATCATATTACTTTTTGGAATAAAAAGGATTTTCTCTTAAATTGGGCAGTTGGGAAATAAGCCTAGTCCAAAATGTGTGAGTAGCGATGTCATCTCTTAGTAGTATATCAAGACAGAGATGCACTCATAAATAGTCATGGTTTTGTATGTCAATGATAAACCAAGAGCTAGAAAAATGACTCAGTAGTTAAAAGCATTTGCTCTTTCAGAGGACCCCAGTAGGTTTTATCTCAAAAGGAAAAAAGGAAGAAAAAGTTGAATACATTTAATAAAATAACATCATGAACATCATAGCTTAGTTGTATGGTAAGCAGATTATGTTTATTTTCACTTATAGTTACTTGATTGGTTAAAAAAACAAAACCCTACATATAACTGCTGTTGTCCAGCAGCACGAGAGAGTATGATACTCATAAGGGAGCCCTCGAGCATCTGCAGCTTCAGTCTATGGGGTTTGGTGCCTTCTGGCATCCACAGGCAATGTATACATGTGGTGCATTTATATACATGCAGGCAAAACACTAATACATGTAAAATGGAAGTATAGCTTAAAACAGAATAAAGATGTCCTTTAAATACCCATTATAGTGGCAAATATTAGAGAATAAAATACCAAGTATAGATAAGACTAGGAAATTTAGAAGCCATCTAGAAGTCTCTTTTATATATATATATATATTTTTTTTTTTTTTTTCAGATAACATAGTTTCTAGAAGATTTGGCAGTATCTGTCTAAGTACAGATATGAATAACCATGAGCCTCCTAGCAGTTTCTTAGAAACATAACTACAAATGTGGCCTGTTTCCATCTTAAGAATGTTTAAAACAGTAGCATTGCATTATGCAAGAAACTTGGCAAACAACTTTGACATATAACTATAAAGTGAAATGTTGTTTATATAGTGGAAGCTCTGTAGCAGAAATAAACAGGCTCAACTGTTTTTATTTGTGTGTGTGTGTCTATGCGTGTGGGGGTGGGTGTATGTGTACGTGTGTGTTATATATATTTGAAGGAGGCCAGAAGAGGGTCTCAGATCCCCTGGAACTGGAGTAATTGTTATAGGTAATTGTTAGCTGCCTGATATGGGTGCTAGGAGCTTGTATTCTCTGGAAAAGCAGCCAGTGCTCTGTTGTTGTTGTTGTTGTTGTTGTTGTTGTTGTTGTTGTTGTTATTGTTATTGTTGTTTTCAAGACAGGGCTTCTCTGTGTAGCCCTGGCTGTCCTGGA
>NC_034594.1:74447850-74452259 GCF_900095145.1 Mus pahari | reverse complement strand
CCTGGAACTCACTCTGTAGACCAGGCTGGCCTCGAACTCAGAAATCCGCCTGCCTCTGCCTCCCAAGTGCTGGGATTAAAGGTGTGCGCCACCACGCCCAGCTTGCAGCCAATGCTCTTAAGCGCTGAAGATTCTCTTCAGTCTCTTAGAAACATGATTTTTTTCATTATATTTTATGCTTTTTAAGTTATGTTTAAATAACTACAGCAGAGACTATACTGCCAAATTTAAGTACTGTTAATTATTCATGAATTAGTTATTTAATAGTTAAGAATGTCTACAGTAGATAGTAAATAAAGGTTACATTTTAGATGTATTATAAAAATGAGGGCACCACCCTGATTATATGTTAATGGATATATCTTTTCTCTCTAGATTGGCAGTAGAAGTAGTGTGTATTCCCCAGAGAGCAACGTTCGAAAAACGGGGTCATATATATATGAAGAGTTTATGCCTACAGATGGTACTGATGTTAAGGTAGGATGTATTTAGGATTATGGCATGGTGGGATAAAGTACAGATGCTCCTTGATTAATACTGAGTCATGTCCTGATAAATGCTGTGTTAACTTCAAAACAACGTTAGCTCGGTATGGTAGTGTATCCTACAATCTCAGCACTCAGGTATGAGGCGGGAGAATCTTGAGTTTGAGGCAAACTACAGTTTCAGGAAGGGAAGGAAAGGAAGGAAAGGAAGGAAAGGAAGGAAAGGAAGGAAGGAAGGAAGGAAGGAAGGAAGGAAGGAGGGAAGGAAGGCAGGCTTACTCTATGTTAAGAATACACTGAGTAAATGTAACCTCATGCCTGTTATAACTTAAGATGCATGGTGCACTACATGCAGAACATGGTTACCTCTCACTTGTAATTACCCGACTGGCAAAAGCTAGATCTAACTGCTGCTGTCCAGCTAGTGAGAGAAGATGGTACTGTATTGTCACTGAAAAAGACAGAAGAAGCAGAAAGAAGGAGAAAAAAGGATAATTTTAACTGGAAGTAATCATTGAGGTATCATCTTCAGATTGAAAACTCGAATGTTTAACTATCATAAGGCCATATAAATCATAGAGACCGTATATTTTAATTTATATTTGAGGTTACCCTTTCTTTTAGAGAAAGGTAACTATTTAGCTTCTGTCTTTATCAGTGTTGTTATTATTGGTTCTAGGGATAGAATGTAGGCCCTTATGTGATATAGGCAAGCATTCTAACACTAAGTTCTCATTAGTCCAGACTTCTTTTTTTTTAAAGATTTATTTATTTATTATATATATATATGAGTACACTGTAGCTGTCTTCAGACACACCAGAAGAGGGCATTAGATCCCATTGCATATGGTTGTGAGCCACCATGTGGTTGCTGCTGGGAATTAAACTGAGGACTTCTATGAAGAGCAGTCAGTGTTCTTAACCGCTGAGCCATCTCTATAGCCCCTAGTCTAGACTTCTTTTGTATGGTAGACATCACTGAACAGTATTCCTTTCTTTTTTTGTTTTGTTTGTTTTTGTTTTTGTTTTTTCGTTTTTGTTTTTTTTTTCTAGACAGGGTTTCTCTGTGTAGCCCTGGCTATCCTGGAACTCACTCTGTAGACCTGTTTGGCCTCAAACTCAGAAATCTGCCTGCCTCTGTCTTCCAAGCGCTGAGATTAAAGGCACATGCCACCACTGCTGGCAAGAACAGTATTCTTAAATGCTTAAAAGTAGAATACCCAGTATTACAAAGATGACAGATTTTAGTGACTGTTATAAAAATGTTTAGGTCAAGTTTTAAAAACTTGCTATTTATTTAAATGCTAATGAGTAGGACAATATCAGATTGAGCATTCTAGTAGCCACCAGTTTCCAAACAGTGATTAATGTCAGTGATATGAGGCTCTGGTAATGGTAATATGATATAAAAATACCATTGCGCTTGGTAACCGACAAAGCTTACCTTCTCCCAGCCAGCCTTTCTTGATGAGGCTGCTCTTTCTAAACTTAAAAATTTCATCTTGAACTTGCCCTTTAAAACTTGTTGGTAGATTCTCATTGACCACAGGATGACATCCATGTTCATAAGACTGCCATACAAGCTATTTCTTCATGCCAACACATGCCATTCCATACAGTACATCCTGTACTGCTGGGTTCCTTTCCAGTCCCCGAATGCCTTGTGTTGCTTCTTTGCTCTGTTCTTTCTATTTATCACCTCAGTAAAAATGCCTTTCCTTGTTTTCCCAAAAGATGAATTCCCCACCCTTTAAAAAAATCATATAGACATTTTTTCTGTGTCTAAGAATTGTATCTTTATAGTTTTAGTACATAATGCTCAGTTTTGTACTTTTGTACAGAGAATACTCTTATTATGCTGTCTGTATAAGTAATTATGTATAACCTTTTCTGGTATATTGAAAATCCAGGTATATAAAATAGAAAGGAATGTTTATTAATAGTCTGGCATTTGAACTATTTTAAATAGAAAAATTTTTTGAATTTATTGTTTTCTGGCATATATATATATATATATTAAAATTTTATGAAAGGTTTATACCGTGGGTCCAGACTATGCACATGCTGAAGCTCGAAAATCTCCAGCTCTCGATGGCAAGGTAGAACGAGACAGCGAAGGGAAGGAAGTAAGATACCCCGTCATCCTCAATGCACGGGAGAAGCTGATTGCCTGGAAAGTCTGCCTTGCTTTTAAGGTAAGATGCCATGCAAGTCATGCAGACCCACATATTCTAAGCTTTCCTTTTGGGTGCTAAGCTTTCCTTTTGGGTGCTGGACATTATTGGACTTTAATTAGAGAAGAAAGCTGAGGCGGTAGTTAGTATGTGTGAGCTCATATGTATGTATGTAGGCGTTCTTGTAGGGCTAGCATCACTTTCCTCATTTTCAGCATGTTCTTTCTGTATTCTAGAGAAGTAATAAACCTTGTTTATTCAAAAACTAAAGTTACAGAATAATACCACTAACTAGTATACTTAGTGGTAGTGCCTAACGTTCTTTTTTTAATTGGTGATAAGTACTTTTTACTTTCATAAAATAGATTAAAAATACTATTTGAATAAAAATGATCCTCATTGTTTTATCCTTTGGCTTAATATATAGTAAAATTTGTTCCTGTGAACAATATACACATTTTAAAGAAACCTTTGTTTCTTATGTTTGACTGTCCCTTCTTCTATGCTACTAATTTATCCAATTACTAGTATATAGTAAATATTCAAGTGGAAGTAATGCAACCTGCATTTACTGAAGGATGCATCTTTTTAGAGAAGGCCTATTCCAGGTTTATAACATAAACTAATTATATTACTGGTTATTAATAAAAGAACTACTTCTATGCAATAATTTTATGTGAAGAATGATAGTCTGTGAATAAGTTGTAATGCATTCTTATAAACTGTTTTATTGTACTTGGTTTCCAAAGACTAATATTATTCATGATAAGGGAATAATTACATGGAATACATAATGTGTGTTCAGAGTACTCAAGGTTATGGTTATTTATAACCTTTTTTTTTTTTAATGTTATAAACACATATAATTTTCTTAATAAATTAGAATATGGATTCATAATAGTTCCAATGATACTCTAAACTTTCTACCTTGTTTTAAATAGCAAACAGTTTGTGGCTTTGATTTGTTACGTGCCAATGGACAGTCCTATGTGTGCGATGTCAATGGCTTCAGTTTTGTGAAAAATTCCATGAAGTACTATGATGACTGTGCGAAAATTCTTGGGTAAGCATTTACTACCATACCTTCCTCCTGTGTGCGTTTGAGCATGTGTTAGCCATGGGAGCTTTTTGATCACTTGAGGGTAATGTTCCATGTTAATAAGATACCCCTAAACTATGCCAGATTCTGAGTTGTGCTTTAGTTTATGGAGACAGCTTAATTAATAACATATTCCTAACAATTTCACATCAGGGATTTTGCTGTAACATTGGATTATTAGATACAACATTCCTCCATTTTTCCCATGTACTTGTGTTTGAAGTTAACCTACTTAATGTGATAAAATAAGCATTCATAAGATAAGATACTTGAGCCACAGAGAAGACTTTGAAGTGTAGGATTGTTTTCCTTTACTTCTTTCTGAATGTTCATTATTTGCTGTCTTAATATGATAATCAAACAAGTAGAAAAGAAAATATGTGTAGCTGGGTATGGTGGCACACGCCTTTAATCCCAGCACTTGGGAGGCAGAGGCAGGCAGATTTCTGAGTTTAAGGCCAGCCTGGTGTCTACAGAGTGAATTCCAGGACAGTCAGAAAAACAGAAGAGGGCTGGTGAGATGGCTCAGTGGGTAAGAGCACCTGACTGCTCTCCCAAAGGTCTGGAGTTCAAATCCCAGCAACCGCATTGTGGCTCACAACCATCTGTAACAAGATCTGACACCCTCTTCTGGAGTGTCTGAAGACAGCT
>NC_034594.1:74420146-74447755 GCF_900095145.1 Mus pahari | reverse complement strand
TTTTTTTTTTCAAGGCATAGGTTTCTTAACTTATTTTAGTATAAATACATACTAAGATACAAAAAAACTTAGTATGTATGTATGAATGAGAGAGAATGAAAAGAAAAATACAAGGAGAGAAGGGGAACAAGGAAAAGAAAGGAGTGGGTTTGTGTGCACTATGCAGAGGTGGATGTATCTACAAGGTGTTTGTGTGTGTGCAGTAGCTTGATGGTAGCCCATCCTGACGTGTCATTCTCAGCTACAATCCACTCATTCTTGAGATAGGGTCTCTTGCTCTCTTTCTGGCCTGGAACTCCCTCTGCCTTCCCAACACTGGGATTCCAAAAATATATACTACCACACATGGCTCATTTTGTAAACTAAGCATTGTTTGGTTCAAACTCAGGTTCTCATATTTGCAAGGTAAGCACTTTGCCAACTGAGAAATCTCTCAGCCCTCAAATCAGTTATTTAAGCATCTTTCACTGTTCCTCCTATTAGTAAAATATAGTAATGGCTTGTTAGAAGTTATCATATTTAGAATAAGTTGTCAGAGATCGAGGTCAGTGAAGGAATACTCTGTGCACAGGCTCAGGTTTCCATGAACAGTACCTCACAGACAAATAGCATAATAGGTGTTTAACAGACAATGAATGAGAAAAAATCCATCTAACTGGAAATGTAGTTAGAGCAACATGTTTTATTTTCAAACTATATAAATTAATCACAAATATGGCATTTTGTTAATGTGTTCAATTTAGAGATATCTAAGTTTTCATGATCAGTACTTGATCATAACATAATTAGGGTAATATAACCATTCGATAGTTTGACTTAAATTCTTATGTTTCTTTATCATGCCATAATTCAATAACTACATCTATCTTTAGATTAACTTTTAATAATTCTTTTGGTCTTAAAGCAATATTGTAATGCGGGAGCTTGCACCACAGTTTCATATCCCCTGGTCAATTCCATTAGAAGCTGAAGATATTCCAATTGTACCAACTACCTCTGGAACTATGTAAGTTTCAATTATTCAGTTTTCATTCAGAAATTCCTTAGGCTTTCCACATTAGTCTGTCTTATTATTGGTAAAAAATTATTTCTGAATGACTATTGGTTACTATATATATATATTTTCATATGATTCAGCTTGAAGTTGGGGGAATGGATATGTTTTTGCAAGGATATGCTAAAGCTAAGACTATTACATTAAGATCTTGAACCATGCTTGAGCAAGTATAGAACCATGTAATGAAGCCTCTGACCATGGGTGGATGCCCCTGGGAGCATTACGCAGGTTGTAGCATCAGTCAGCTTTGTCTCTGTCTAGGTATGTCTTAGGTAAGTAAATCAGAACAGTATTGCCATAGGGTTTGATAGCATTCTGCTACGGAAAAAAATCACTCACTTTAATGTCAGATGGTGTGACTGAATAGTCACAAGTTTACAGAAATATATTACCATGTTTCAGTATTCTGAAAAGTCCTAATTGGGAGGAAAGTGTATGAGATAGATAGATAGATAGATAGATAGATAGATAGATAGATAGATAGATAGATAGATAGATAGATAATTGGGAGGAAATTGTATGAGATAGAGAGAGATAGATAGATAGATATGAGATAGATAGATAGATGGATACGTAGGTAGACAGACAAACAGTAGATATGTAGATAGACAGACAGATAGATGGAAAGTACTTAAGTATATTTTTGAGGCAGCATTTTCAAATTAATTCAACATAGACTATTTTGGCTGTTGTTAATGTCTTTCAGGGATGTGTTTAATGGTTTGTACTTTGAAAAGTTAGCTTTTCACTCTAGCATGCTGCTAAACATGTTTTTAAGTTGAATTATAATAATGCTTTTCTTAGATAGCAAGATGTAAGCATACACATACCGCAGCCATCATAGACAGTTGATTTTTGCTTTCATTTTAATGGCGTCTCTACTGATAATTCTTCAGGGCGGATGTTTAATGAACAATGAAGCTCAGGTTAGGAGTCCATGTACTATCTCCCAGGTTATGGTCATCACCTGAGGAAGAAGGAATACTGTATAAAAATGACCACCACTCTTCTCTGGCTTCTTAACCTGCTCTAGGATTTGGTCTTCTAATATTAGGTCAAAAGAAACCTTTGATGTTAGGGAATTGAGACCAGAGGGGTTTTTTGTCACTTCAGGATGGAACTTCGATGTGTCATCGCTGTGATACGACATGGGGATCGAACACCAAAACAGAAAATGAAAATGGAAGTGAGGCATCAGAAGTGAGTCTGAGGCGAACGCTCTGCTTGTGTGGGGTTTGAGACGTCTGCTAGCCTTAGCTCTTCTGAGTGATGGATCACAATAGTTTTACTTACTATTTTTTTGATCATGAAAATATTTAATCAACTGAATATGTACAAACTTATTAAAGGTGTGTTAGCATCTAAATTTTATTGTGGGTGTATCTGTAACTGTCAGTCTATCTGCCCTTCATTCATCATCATAAATATATTCTAATTATTCTTAGTTTATTGTTTTTTTACATTGTACTGTGAGAAGCAACATCTCAGCATTCCAGAAGCAAATCTGTAGAAAGGTCTCATTATTTCTGTTCAGTGTTTAATATGGAAACCTGAGCCATACAATAAATATGTATTGACACCTGATGCATTGAAAACAAACTATTTTTTTCTTAACGGGATGCTGCTTGTGTTGTGCACACATTTTCAAAGTACTATAGTAGGTATTGTTTTGATGTGCTTTAGGCCTGAGTTAAGTGATATCAGGAAAAGAGGAGCAGATGCCAAGTGCAGTGGGTACCACAAAACACATGCACTCTAGTTTCAGGGGTGAAAGCAGGAGGATCACTTGTGCCAAGCAGATAGATGCCGACTGGGAAATATGTAACAATTCTTTGCCAGGGAGACAAGGTGGAGGAAACCCAAGTTTGAATTAAAAGAAGAAACACATTTATATTCATAGATTTTATTTCCATACCTCTTATTTTATTTGGTTGACTATTTGATAGAGGGCTTTGTTTGCTGTTTTTGTTTTTTTAGTAAAATTTTACTATGTTGCCCAGGCTTACCTTGAACTCATGGTCCTCCTGGTTCAGCTTTCTGAACGCTATGATTATCAGTGTGCACAGCACGCCCAGCTTCATAGCTGTAATACTAGTGATTGCAAATGACTAACTGTCTTCTATCCTTTTATAAGGTTTTTTGATCTTTTTGAAAAGTGTGATGGATATAAATCGGGGAAGTTAAAGCTCAAGAAGCCAAAACAATTACAGGCAAGTTGTTGGGGTTTTTGTCATTGTTTGTTTGGTGTTTTTTTTAAATGTATGCTGAGTTTAATTTTTTTATGGTGAAATTATATAAAAATTGAAACTCTTTATATTAACTTGCATAGGAAGTCCTGGATATTGCAAGGCAGCTTCTTATGGAGCTGGGGCAAAATAATGACTCTGAAATTGAAGAAAACAAGTCAAAACTTGAACAACTTAAGACTGTGTTAGAGATGTGAGTACCTCTTTGGCCCTCTTCCTTACAATACAATTCTTCTGTTTGGTTTATGTGACAAAATGTACTATTATACTGAATTATTGCTTTAGTTTCCATTATTAATTTCAATGAGGAGAAAGAAAGCAGCCTTTCACTTGGACCTTCTTGAATACTTAGAATGAAGACCACATAGCTAACTGAATCTGAGATTCAGCCCTGCTTAGCTAAACAACTTTGAAGTGTCCATTCAAAAATTAATACCCGTCAGTATTGCTGTTGTGAGGTTTACGTGGGTAACCACTTCTGTTCTTGTATCTTGCAACAATACTTAAACTGTACTTTGTTTTAAAACCTTTTTCTTTTATTTTTAAGGGTTTCCTATATGCATACAATAAGTGTTACTGTAGCTGCTTCTCATCCCCTTCCAACTTCCTCCCCCAACATCTTCTTCCTGTGGTTCTTTGTTAAAGCCAACTAGTACTGATTATGTGTGTGTGGGTATGGGGCATCCACAGGAGATTGGGAGACCTATCCATGGTCATATTCTGCAGAAAGAGTGATTGTTTGTCCCCAGAAGCCGTCATCTAGCAATAGCCTCAGTAATGGTGGGTCCTGCAGAGCACCCCTACTTCTCATGTCTAAACCCCCACCCCCACACACACACCATAATTTTCTCTGGCTTCATCTTGTGCCAGCAGCCATGACTTTTGTGAGTTCATGAGTGCAGTCACCAAGCTCTGCTCAAACGACAACTTTTCCCAGAACTCCTTCCCATACCCCAGCTCACATGTGTATCTCTGCCTATCCATACAGTGTTTTCAGAATTGTCTGACTTTTACCAAACAGTTCATAAGTGATCACCTATTAGTACTGATTTGGTTTTGCTAGGTTATTTTTGAAGAACACACCAAGGCAATAGAAGAGAACTGGTTTTTATCCATATATCTTAGTTTTTCTCTAGGAATTCAGTCTATACTTCATTCATATTTTACGATCTAATTGGCATTTTATTTTTCAGGTATGGTCATTTTTCAGGAATAAACCGTAAGGTCCAATTGACCTATCTTCCTCATGGTTGTCCGAAAACATCCAGTGAGGAGGAAGGTATATCATTTTTAATTCCTATTGTAACTATGTGTGTACTGTAGTAGTAACTTTATCATTTCCTGTTCAGTAGGTTTTAGGATTGGTGTGCTGCTTAAAAAAAAAAAAACAAAAAAAAACTAAAATCAATATTTTGTTAACTATGCTTCTATCCTTTTAATAAAGAGAATTTTTGTTTTGTTTACTTTTGAGATTATGATTTAGTTGCATTTCTCCCTTCCCTCCCTCCAAATCCTCCAAAATACCTCTCCCCACTCTCCTTCAAATTCATGGCCTCTTTTTTTCACTAAATATATAAACTGTTTGGTCCATATAATGTTACTCATATGTTTTCATTTGGCGCTGGATAGCCAATTGGTGTGCTCTTCCCTGGGGAGGACCCCTCTCCACTCCCAGCTCCGCTCATTTGCCATTTAGTGCTTTGTGTAGGGTTGAGAGGCCTCCTGGGCTTCTTCATGTCTAGCTTGCTGTGTGTATATATCATCATAACACACATATTTTCAGCTTAGATGTGGATAGTCATGTAAGTGAGACTTTGAAGGTGTAGTTTCTGCAGTTACTAGGAGACACAATTTCACAGCAGACTCCCGGAGCCTCTAGCTCTTACAATCTCTTTGCCTCCTCAAGAGGCTTCTCATGTCTAAGAGAGACTTTCGATAGGTGGTCTCTGACTCTTGGTGGGAGCACCATCAGCCCAGATGAGAAAATTTCCATAAAGATATATATGTTTATTTACATGGAGTTACATGCATGATAGGTTTTGGGGAGGAGCAGTATATACAAATAGTTAATGGAGTGAGTGGCGTTTTCAGATACCCTGTGTTATTTTGCCCACCTCCCTTATTAAGGAGCCCCATTTCCCATCAGGTCTCTTGTACCCTGCTGTTCCCTGCTGTCCTCCAACCTCATTCTGTATCTACCGTCCTTCCCTCCCTATTAGGCCAACCGTCTCACATTTCCCTACACGTAATCTGAGAAAAATAGTTTTTTTTTCAATTTTAAGTAAAAAAATGAATTTTGTTATTTTTTAAACTCAGCAGGACTTCTTTTTTCTCCAGAGTTATTTCAGAAAGCTTTTTACTGATAACTTAGTAGATCCCGTTTTGTCCATTTTAGGTAGGTGATGACAGCACAGACAGGAAAAAAACTCGAAATGTATGGAAAAAAAACTCGAAATCCATTAAAAAAAACATTTGAAAGTACACAGAGCCAATGTGTTTCTGAACTATCTTAATTTTTTTTTCTAGAATTTAAATTTAAGTCCAGTATTTACCTAAATAAAGTTGGTCTCCTAATAGCATAAAATCCAGAAAGAAAACCAGGCAGACTTGGAGAAGCTCTTTCATGCATGATATTAATAATACATGCTGAGTATCCTAAAGCTCTAGACTCATTGGTACAACTTTGAATTTTTAGTATAGAACATTTGTGTTTGTGCCTGCATGTGTGCATGCACATGTGTGTGTGTGTTAGGTAGGGCTCATATGTACCTTACATGTGACTGTACATATATGTTCATGGGAAAAGTTTCCTTGTGAGGAATTTGAATTTGCTGCATCATGTAAGTTTTTCAAACTTGCTAGAGTCTTGCGACTTTCAGGTGTTTGGATCAGGTATGTTCTACTGGTTTCTCTTTGAGAATGCTTTCTTCTGAGCACAATGCTTTCTTCTGAGCTGGCACAATGCTTTCTTCTGAGCTGGCACAATGCTTTCTTCTGAGCTGCCTTTTTAAACTGATAATCAAGAGTGAGCACGTACAGTGTTAGCTTCTCAGTCTGTAAATAGACATGTAAATAGACACACCTGTTAAGAGGAGTTCACAATGTGTATTGAAAACTTAAGCTCCTGTCTTATGCTCTGACCTTAGTTCTGCTTTCAAGAGTCTTTCCCCTCAGGTAAGCAGGTGATTGGAGCAAGACTGCGCTATCATGCTGCTTCATTATACCAGCCTGTGTTGAAGTTTTGACTATCTTAAATAGAAATACAAGTTTGAATGTTTCACTTTATGTGTTTAACATTTCCAGTCATCTCTCCGTGATCAAGAACGTTAGGGGTTTATTTCTTATATCGGTGCTTATGATCAAAAATGTTCTGGGAGGGATGTAATAATAAAAATCAGGTTTTAGGCTAATGAGCCAATCTTTAGGTTAAAGATTAATACTGAGACCTGTTTAGACACTAGTTTACATGTTTTTATGCATGATAACATTTGTTTTATCACTCACATCTGTCTTAGATAACCGAAGAGAAGAGCCGTCCTTACTTTTGGTTCTAAAATGGGGAGGAGAACTGACCCCTGCGGGCAGGGTTCAGGCTGAAGAGCTGGGAAGAGCTTTTAGGTGTATGTACCCTGGAGGCCAAGGTAAGCACTACCATTTGACTATATCTGTACACTTTCCTTTACCTTGTGATACTCTTAAGCATTTGTAGAAGCACCACGAAGCAGAAATATAGCTTAAGTGATGTGAGGATTTGTTTTCAGGAGATTATGCAGGATTTCCTGGTTGTGGTTTACTCCGACTACATAGCACCTACAGACATGACCTCAAAATATATGCCTCTGATGAAGGGCGGGTCCAGATGACGGCGGCTGCTTTCGCAAAGGTACGAGCAGCTTTATAATTGTTGTAAATCCCAAATCAAGCCATTGCTGACAAAGATGAATTACAGTGTTAGTAAAGTGGATCTATGATTAGTAGCTTATGCATGGTAACATTTAGCATCTTGTAAAATGGCCTGTGATTTTGCTTATGTGTAAAACATTGACTCTTCTCTTTGTACTTAGGGTCTCTTGGCTCTAGAAGGAGAGCTTACCCCCATTCTTGTTCAGATGGTGAAAAGTGCAAACATGAACGGCCTTCTGGATAGTGACAGTGACTCTTTGAGTAGCTGTCAGCAGCGTGTGAAAGCGAGGCTTCATGAAATACTTCAGAAAGACAGAGATTTTACAGCTGAAGACTATGAGAAGGTAGGCCTCAGCACTTCTTCCCTCAGCTTGTGCTTGGCAAGGTCAGCTGGACACTTGATATTTCCATTTTCACACAGGTCATTAATAATCTTCGCCATGTTGTAAAGAGAATCACATAATAAATGTTTTGTGAGCCTGTTGAGGTTACTTTTCCTGTTGCTGTGATAGAAAACAACAAAAATAAGGAAGAAAAGGTTTGATTTGGTTCCAGCTCCTTGTGTCAGAGATGACACAGTAGCCAAGTTTGAGGCAGCTGGGCACATTCTGCAACTTCTCTCCCTTTTATGTAGTCCAGGAATGGTGATGCCCACTTCTATAATGGTTGTCTTGCCCCAAGTAACTCAGCTAAGATAGCTGCCTACAGACATGCTCAGAAACAAATCAACACAGGGACACTGGTCTCATCAAGTTGACAGGAACTATGGTCTCTGTAGCCTCTGTAGCTCTTCTCTCTCTCTCTCTGTCTCTGTCTCTGTCTCTGTCTCTGTCTCTCTCTCTCTCTCTCTCATAAGTATGTGTGTCTGTATGTGTGCATGTGTTTTTGGTGGTGTTGTTTGGGGTTCTTTTTCCTTTGTTTTTTTTTGTTTGTTTGTTTGTTTGCAGTTTGTTTGTTTGGTACCCTTTGAAAAACGTTGAAATCATTCATATCTTACAGGCTTACATCACCGACCCTGCTTGACCTGCAGAACTTACTTTGCTGTTCTTTATTTTATGGAGATTCTGTAGTTTATGATGTGATTAACTGGTTGCAGTGTAAGGCTGTTAAGATTATTGCTGGCATGAACATCCTTGCATACCTCCTGGTTCCTAGGAGACCCTGTTTCTCTTCAATGTATTCTAAGAGTGAAGATGTAAACCAGGTGTGCTCATATTCAGTATTACTGGGTAAAGTCTAACTGTTTTCCAGTTAAGACTCAAAGTCTGAAAGCTGCCATTGCTCCATACAGTCTTCACTTGGGCGATTCTCATGTTATCTGATGCTCGTTTTGGAACATAAGCCTACAATATACCTTTTCATTTCTTTCAAGTTTACTGCTCACATGTCCTTTGTCATGAGTTCTTAAATATCTTATCCTTTTTTTTCTGCTTGGTGCCTGCTTTTTTTCTTACTCGGTCACAAAGGTTCTCTTTATGTTATTTATGCTCTGTTACAGATAAAATTTTATCAATCTTGATAGAAAAATTGATTTTTTTTTCCTAGGTTATCAGATTAATATGTGAAAATCTATTTTTACCTTTATATGTACATTTAGCACTAGCTGAAGCATCTCTTCCACTTTCCCGGAACACTGTTTATATGTTTCTTCCTCTGCACTGTTTGTTGATCATTGTGTAGTAACAATGAATAAAATCTTTTTTTTTTCTTTTTTTTTTTTTTGGTTTTTCGAGACAGGGCTTCTCTGTATAGCCCTGGCTGTCCTGGAACTCACTTTGTAGACCAGGCTGGCCTTGAACTCAGAAATCCCCCTGCCTNCCTGGAACTCACTTTGTAGACCAGGCTGGCCTTGAACTCAGAAATCCCCCTGCCTCTGCCTCCCGAGTGCTGGGATTAAAGGCGTGCGCCACCACGCCCGGCTATGAATAAAATCTTATGCCTTCTATCTACACAAACTCTTTCTCTTTGTTTTTTGGCATGTCTCAAATTGCCATGTAAGCTTTACAATAAGCTTATTAAAAACATTATTGGGATTTTTATTTAGCTTGCATGAAATCCTGTTTCCATGTCTTGTACCAGTTTACATTCAGCCTTTCAACATGTAAAAATTTGATAGCACATTTATTTAGATTCCTTAAAATTTTATGATAGTCAGTATATCCTATTCCTGTTAGACTTGAGCTGAGGTAAATGGTATTTTGTTTTGTAATACTTGTCTATTAGGTTTGACTTTTTCTCTGTTTTTGTTTTTTTTTGTTGTTCTATTTTTGAAATTACCTTTTAACAAACAATGCAATTATATAGTCTTTTTTTATTTTTTACTAAGTTAATGTCATGAAAATGCTTTGCTCCTAGAATAACGTCAACTTTTTTTATATTACTTTTTTTATACGTTATTAATTTGAGCTTACAAATTATATGGTTTGAAGTTTGGCATCTATAGTCATGGATTCACCAGCCTTTCTGTCTTCACTCGTCAGTAATATGCTAGTCTGAAGGAAAAAAAAAATTAGCAAGGAGATCCTTCCCGACTTGTGGAGAAGGATTTTATACAGCTACTTCATTTCACCTCTAAGTACTGTGGAGTTACTACTAAATAATAGATAATATTAAGTAATGAGTACTACTGAGCCCTGTGGAAACTCCTTGTGTGAACTTCGTAATTAGCGAAACTAAGACTGGTTCAGCACCTGTCTGTTAGGTCTGCGTCTCTACTGTTCTGTACTGACAGGAGGTGTTCTGACTTCATCAGAGTTCTCTGTGGTGTATGTGGAGTCTGGAGTTCTGATTTACAGCATTGAACCTTCTTCCTCTTAAGCACAACTTCTCTGTCACTGATGTACATCATCAGTCCTCTGAGTCATTATGAACATTTCTGTTTCTCTGAACTTGATTGCCTTCTTAGTTTGATTCTTAGCCACATCATTAATTATAGCACACAACACTAGTGACAAATGTATGGTGACCTTGTCCTGCGCTTTACTGGATGTATCAGGTTCAGCATTCTTTTCCGTCTCTGTGGAGTGGTGACTTTCCTCCCTTTTTTTTTTTTTTTTTGAGAGGAGGATTTACTTTATTGCTTCAGCTTTCCTTTCACTTGGGAATCTCCTCCTTTAGCTCGCAGACAGAGTAGCTGTGCTTGCTGTCATAAGTCATTAGCTGGCTTAGTGGATGGTGTCTTGGGCTTTTCTGCTTATAGAATTATGCATTCTACAAGAAGGATAACTTTCCCTCTTCCCTTACCTATATGGAGCTCATGCTTTGTTTTTCTCTTACCTAATTGTTCTGGCTAAGTAAGTCTGGTAGAACTGTACTGACCATGGTAAAAATGGTGGTTGTTTCCCTCTTGTGGTCTTAGAAAAAAACTGAGCTTCCCCCTGACCAGTGTGATGTTGGCTGAGGTACTCTGACACAGCCTTTGGTATGTGAAAATAAGTGCCGCTAGTACCAAAATCAGAGAGATTTTACTGTTAAGGGATATATAGTTTTTATTATTTCCTTTTTTTCTTTTTTGAGATGATCTTATAATTATATCACTTTCCTCTCTCTTTCCTCTCCCAACCCTACCACATACCCCTCCCTGCTTGGATGCTTTTTCTTCCTCTACAGGGCTGAGTTACTGAGGCTAGTGCACTATGCTGTTTATTTTTACATATATTCACCCATCGTCACATTTGAAGGCTAACTCTCACCTGATAAAGTACTAATGGTATATAATTTTTTGATGTTCTGTTGTGCTTGGCTTGCCAGTATTTTACATTTATTTATGGCAGCACAGATCTATGATTTCCCTCTTCCCTGAGCTGCCTCCCTTTCCTCGGCCTTTCCTTCTGTGTCTGCTCTTGATCTCAGGTAAATGCTGATCTTGTGGGATGAATTTGTAATGTTTCCTTCCTTTTCATTTTTTTGTGGGATAGTTGGAGATAAATTGGTGTTAGTTTTTAAGTCTAGATAGAATTGAGCATTGACAGTTTCAAATGTTGATTGTGTAGTTTGTTTCTATATGATTTCTTTTTTACAACCAAAAATTAATAGATTTGGTAAGGTTTTCACATCTGGTCTGCATTAACCATATGAGCTACTCAATTTGAGATCTGCCCTATAAGAGACATTTTAATGATGTGATCAAGCATCAGGAATCTCTAGTACAGTGTTCTCTTTCTCTCTTATGGAATGGCACATACAGTGAGTCCCACTAGTCCAGCATGTGTTCTGCCTACCCGCATGCATGACTGTTACAGAGGTATCATGCACAGCCCTTCTCTGTGTGATGACCATACACATTACTGTTAGTTCAGAGTTTTAATTGTGCCTACCATACCTGTGGGCAGGTCATTCTGGTATTGTTTTAGATCAGCTTCACAAATACATCTTTCTTGGCCAACAAGTTGATTAATTTATGGTCTGTAGTTTGTTGCTTGGCTTCGTTCCTTTTGATGCACCCTTTCTGTTTTGAATCCTACATACAAGCTATTTACCATTTTTTACCTTTGTGAATCCCAGATTTCATTTTGAACCTGGTGCTCTCAGTTCAACAATATTAGATTTCTTCCCAACATTTTTGTAGAATCAACAAACTTCTCTAATACAAACAAAGCTGTCTTTTAACATCAGGTTCATGTTCTTGATCCTTGGCCGTTTTGTTTTTCTTTTATAATTCTTTGTGACCTTGATGTCTCTTAGATGCTTTAAAGAATAAAATTTGCTATTCTCCCTGAAGTTTCACTACCTCCAGCAGTAACATTGGTCCAAAATACCAAATTCACTATAACTGGAAGTACATTCCTCTTTGCATTTTGTTGTATTTGTAGAAACTGTTGTATTTGTTGTACTTCATCTTGCTACATATCTTGCCAATGTAAGTTTTAAAAGTTCAGTGTATAATCTGAACCATTAATAGCTCTTGTTGAATAGGAAAACCTCATTAACAAAGTATAATAGATAGTGGTTGACAGTTTGAGTTCTGCAACCAGCCTTCCTGTGATTGAGTCCTCTTCCTTCAAAGGTTAGGTACTTCACCTTCTTTAGGTAATCTAATTGTAGTTAAAGTTTAATGTTGTTTTAACATAAATGCCTGAGACTTTCACATCCCTGTTGATAGTATTACTGTATGTTAAATATCTTAATGCATAGAATATAATTATTTTCCCAGCTATGGAAAATTTTGTGTTTGTCCTTTTAGATAATGGATATTACCCGAAATAAAACACTTATCCTGTTCATTTGTAGCTTACTCCATCTGGAAGCATTTCTGTTATCAAATCAATGCATTTGATTAAAAATCCAGTGAAAACCTGTGACAAAGTGTATTCCTTGATTCAAAGTTTGACTTCCCAAATCAGACATCGGATGGAAGATCCCAAATCAGCTGGTAAATATTTTTTTCTCAGAATTTAGAAGAGAAGTTTCTGTCATTTTTGTTAAACATGTTAAATAAAGTATATGAATCTTATGATATCAAGCCTTGCTTTGAAATATGAGTATAAATAGTATGAGTTAGGTATTTATTCAGCAAGAAGTAAGAGCTAGGTTATGGCCATTTATCCATGACTGTAAGAAAAAGACAGTAGCATCTTACTTGATCATTGAGTATGTAGCATTTCCAGATAGATAAGCAGAAGATAGGCAGCATACAAAGAAGTAGAAAACGTTGGCTCCAAGCTTAGTTTGAAATCGATGGTTGACATCTTAGATTTCTTGGTGATAAAAATGAGTCATTTGAATTCTTTAATATCTAAGAGTTACTTTCTGCAAAAGATAGTCTTGTTTGGTTACAGGAATTTAGGAAAGTAAAGGATTTAAATTTTTGCATAGAAAGCATTTTAATTGAGTGTTTTGCCGTACTTCTTGGTGTTTTCCTTTTCATTGTTATCAAAATCTGTCATATATGGAAAAGGTCTCATAAATATCAGACTTCCAATCCAAATACTTGTGCTAAGTACTTATCCAAGCCTAAAACCATCTAATTACTAATGATTCACGCAGATAGTAGTACTTCCTAGTTTCTTAGAGCTTTACTTTTTTCTCTTTAAAGGTTTTTACTTATAGGAAGCCAGTTATGGAGTCACTGTAATGACAGCAACAGAGGCTGAGCCAGAAAAATAGGGACTTCTAGTCCAGGGAGAGCTACAGTACAATACAAGTAAATTTCAGATCTATTCCTATTCAGATTGTTAAGCTGGATATACTAACAAATGTCTATTGTTTTAGATATTCAGCTTTACCATAGTGAGACCCTGGAACTTATGCTGCGTAGATGGTCCAAGTTGGAGAAGGATTTTAAAACAAAGAATGGAAGATATGATATTAGCAAGATCCCCGACATATATGACTGCATCAAATACGACGTTCAACATAATGGTTCCTTGAAATTAGAAAATACAATGGAACTATATAGGCTTTCAAAGGCATTAGCAGATATTGTCATCCCTCAGGTAAATTACCCTTGGCAGTTAATTTCCTTATACTATTATGTAAAAAGCACTTTCAAAGTACTCACTATTAGATATTTTGCAAGATCCTAGAAATACCCCTTAACTTTTATATTAAGTAAATTTGAATTATTATAAGTGTTTTATTGGTAATATTTGTCTCATTGATTACCTAGCCATCTGATGATATTGCTTTTTAAAAGTAGGCTTTACTTATTAAAGCATTTTTAGTTTTACAGGAAAATTAAGTAGAAGATATAAAGAGTACCCATATGACTTCTGTCCATACACAAATGGAGCTTGCTTTCTTCTTCCTCCATGAAGTTACCCCACTGAAGTAGCATATTTATTAAAGCCATGCTGACATATCATGGTCACACAGAGTTCACAGTTTATGTTAGGATTTATGCTAGTGTTGTATATTCCATGAATTTTTTTTTTAAAGCCAGGTTTATTATAATATGTGTGTTACAGACTAGTTTTGGTGATGTAAGGATGTGATTTTTTTTTTTTTTAGTTGAATAATAATACGCTGACAAACAAGGCAAAGCAGTATGAAATAAATGAATTAGCAACTTTTTATTGCACATAACTTGTGTTCTTGGCCACACTGTGCTGGGGAAGTGTGTGGGAAGGGAAAGAAATCATTAATTGTGGCCCTATGTAAGTATTTTCACAGGCTGGCATAGAGCTCAGGGGTAATAGCTTCCCTAAGCTGCATAGGCTTTTGGGTCCATCTCTGAAAGACCCATTCAGCAAAAAAGCAGACAAACCAAATAGTCTTTTTACTTTATGTATAAATATTTTGAAAGTACTTAGAGATCAGGATAAGTAATTCTTTCGAGAGATATTGATCTTCTCATTATCATAGAATAAGAGTAAAGTTATAACCAGATTTTGCATAACTGAATGTAAGTTTATAGAGACTAAATTAATGAAGGATCAAATGAGGAAGCCCATTGATGCAAAGGTTATGATTATGATAGAAGAATTAAGTTCCAGGTGCTGTTTTAGGATCTTTTTCCCTAATGTAGCTACTTTAAAATGACTTGGCTATTTGAAGCAGAAGCTAGAATGGATACGAGATTCCAGTTTCCCTGAAATACTTGAATAGGATAAAGGTTATGAGGAATAATTCAGTTTGCCTTGTTTGTAAGTGCACATATAAAGAATTGTTCAAAGAATACCAGTATTTCTTTCCTGATAGTCAAAGTGTAAATGAATGAGACATTGTAAAGTGAACCTCAGCCAGGTACACCCTCTGTAGATGCTGTGTACATTTGTGCTCTTCATCACAGAGGAATAGCTGTATGTTTATTTCATCAGAAATATATGCTAAAGATGAAGATTATTTAAAGTTTTTGAAACTTATAAATGTAAAATTGAGCACTCTATTCTAGATAGTGGCTCATATGCATTTTTTGAGAATAGACTTGCAATGCATATACATGTATCACTTAATGGTCTCATGTACATATAAATGCTTTATATGATAGTACAGTCTGCATTATTGTTTTACTTAAATTTTACCTCTTTCTGTTAAATATACAAAATATTTTAAGGTTGAGGATTAAAATTATTTTCTAAGAGTTGGACCAAAAAAGAATACTCAGGTGTTAATGGAATTTGAAGATAATCTGACATTTATTTAGTTGTTTTTTATTTCACTTGTATGAGTGTCTTGCCTGTGTGTATATGTGTGCATGCAGTGTTCCAGAAGAGGGTATCAGATCCTTTGGAACTAGAGTTTCACACAGTTATTAGCTACTGTGTGGGTGCTGGGAATTGAATGCAGGTCCTCTGGAAGAATAGGCAGCAGTGCACTTCACCACTGAGCCAGCTCTTCATCCCCAATAATGTGATCCTGCACTGTGTAACTACTTCAGTATCTTCCTCATGCAGCTGAAGAAACTTCTCATCATAGTCTAGTAGTTTAGATTATAGTAAGTTCTGGTGTTGGTGTTGTTAACTATGGATTATGAAATGGGGTTCCTAAGATAAAACTTGCCATTGAGATTCTAGTGGCGATCTTGTGGACACTTTGTGGTGATCACAGGACAGCTTTAAGTAGGCTCATGTGGTGTCTTAATTGGCTCTCTTTGTAGCAGAAAGCTAACGATTATTTTACTTAATTTCAACAAAAGGATGGCAACTGAACAGAAATTTAACTGTCTTGAAAAAGAAAGTATAAATAGCATGCACATACAGAGTAGACATCTATATCATAGTTGTAAATCTAGAAAACAGAGACAGAATAGTTGCTCTAACTTTGCAACTAATAGAAAAGTATGTTAGTGTTTGGAATTTTCAGTCTTCTTTCCTTAAATTCACATGCATGTATTTTTCTGACAAGTGCATGTACATATGTATATTTACATATGTATATTTGCATTTATTTATAATTCCAACTGGACATAGTACTACTGGCATATCCAGCAATGCCTCTCCTGGGCATATACCCAGAAGATGTTCCAACTAGTAATAAGGACACATGCTCCACTATGTTCATAGCAGTCCTATTTATAATAGCCAGAAGCTGGAAAGAACCCAGATGTCCCTCAACAGAGGAATGGATTCAGAAAATGTGGTACATTTACTCAATGGAGTACTACTCAGCTATTAAAAACAATGAATTTATGAAATTCTTAGGCAAATGGATATATCTGGAGAATATCATCCTGAGTGAGGTAACCCAATCACACAAAAGATATGCATTCACTGATAAGTGGATATTAGCCCAGAAACCTAGAATACCCAAGATACAATTTGCAAAACACAAGAAAATTAAGAAGAAGGAAGATCAACATGTGGATACTTCATTCCTCCCTAAAATAGGGAATAAAATACCCATGGAAGAAGTTGCAGAGACAAAGTTTGGAGCTAAGATGAAAGGATGGACTATCCAGAGACTACCCCATCCNGGGGTCCATCCCATNATCAGCCACCAAACNCAGANACTATTGCANATNCNAGCAAGATTNTGCTGAANGGACCCTGATATAGCNGNCTCTTGTGAGGCTATGCCAGTGCCTGGCAAACACAGAAGTGGATGCTCACAGTCATCTATAGGATGGAACACAGGGCTCCCAATGGATGAGCTAGAGAAATTACCCAAGGAGCTGAAGGGGGGTGCAACCCTATAGGTGGAACAACAATATGAACTAATCAGTATCCTCCAGAGCTCGTGTCTCTAGCTGTATATGTAGCAGAAGATGACCTAGTTGGCCATCATTGGGAAGAGAGGCCCCCTTGGTCTTGCAAACTTTATATGCCCCATACAGGGGAATGCCAGGGCCAAGAAGTGGGAGTGGGTGGGTAGGGGAACAGGGCGGGGGGAGGGTTTAAGGGACTTTTGGGATAGCATTTGAAATGTAAATGAAGAAAATATCTAATAAAATAATTTTTTAAAAAAGAAAGAAAAGCATACTGTTATACTACCTGATTTTCTTTTTTATTTAGCACATATTTAGCATATGTGGAACTTCTTTCCACATCAGTGAAGCTGTCTTGTCTAACTATCAATAATCAACATCGGCATTATTAGTTATTCTGATTAGATTATTGGTAACTTATTTGAAAAACTAGTTTCTAGCCAGGCATTGGTGGCACATGTCTTTAATCCCAGCACTTGGGAGGCAGAGGCAGGCAGATTTCTGAGTTCAAGGCCAGCTTGGTCTACAGAGGGAGTTCCAGGACAGCCAGGGCTATACAGAGAAACACTGTCTTGAAAAACAAAACAAAACAAAAAAACAAAAAAAGAAAAGGAAAAAAAAAGAAAAACTAATTTCTTTTACTATCTTTTTATGTATTTAACATTCCTATGATTCCAGAGCTCTATTTTTGTTTTTTGTTTTTTTTTTTTTTACTAAGGTCAGCAGTGTATGAAATTTTCTATTTACTTATTACTTGCTGAATCAAATTTCAGAAAGACTGTCTCTTATTATTTTTTATTTCAACATTTTTCTTTTATTTGCTTATTCATTTTTGTATACATACCTTTCTGTAACTAGTTTATACTTAATCTGGGTTAACAAGATTTAGTGACTGAATTTAGGAAACTTTTACTTTAAGTCTTTTCTTAGTCTGCAGATATGATAGCGTGAAACCCTGACTAAAAACAACTTGGGGAGGAAAGGATTTGTCTGGTCCATTGAAGGAAGCCATATTGCAATGACCTTGTTTTCTCAACATTTTACATTGTATTAATTCTTTATAAACCTAATTAACTCACAGTTATTATAGTTGTCAATTTTTTATTATTATTTTGCTTATAGCTAATTAAAAACTTTAAGAATGTTAGACAAAGGCTTTCTTTTCTTAATGTTTCTTTTTTCCCCGAGACTGGGTCTCGTGTTGTGGTCTTAGTTGGTCCAGCCTAGCCTCAAACTCAACAGAGATCTGCCACCTGCCTCTGCCTCCCAAGTGCTGGGATTAAAGACATACACTACCACAACTAGCTAGCCAAAAGTCTTTTCGAAAACTCTGTTAGGCTTTTTGAACATTGATGTTAGAATGATTTTGGTTGCACTTCTTTCCTTTTAATGGTAATTACCTTTGTGTTTGCTTTAAAAGTTTCAGACCTCCGGTTTGTGTCTTTCGTATTTTAATTGTTTTGATAAAAAGGAGGACTAGTCATAGAGCTTGCGTTAATACATACCCCTTTCAGTAGCCAGCAGCCTTTCAGTCCCTCCATTCCCTTCTTCCAGTTACATGCACAGACTTGAAAAGAAATATACTTGGAGTTGCCAAAAATGAAAACTAAAAGTTGCCTACTTTTAAAAGCCTTTATGTAATATTTGCACCTCATAATAATTCTTCACTTCAGGAGTGTATTTGCTAACACCACTTATTATAGCTTTTTTTCCTAACTTGACTTTTTTTCTGCTTAGGAATATGGTATAACTAAAGCTGAAAAACTGGAGATTGCCAAAGGCTACTGTACTCCACTAGTTAGAAAAATCCGATCAGATCTTCAGAGGACACAAGATGATGACACTGTCAATAAACTCCATCCTGTGTAAGAGACTGTCACAGCTGTTTGCATTTATACACACCTAGTTTTGTGTATTTTACTTCTAAAGTACTTCCTGGTTTTATGTAGAAATCAAGAGTGTGTCACTTGATAAATTATATAATCTAGATATTCCTATTAACTAGTCCTCTTAGGGTGTGGCGGCAGGGGGAAAGGTTGAGACTTAAGCATGCCATAGGCATACTCTCTGTCATGACCTACATCCCTGAGATGACCTACATCTATGAGATAGTGCTTCTTTCTGTCTGTTGTGCAAGCTGACCTCATATCACAATCTAGCCTTTACCCACGTTCACTATCCCTGTGCCAAGCTCAAGCAAGGTTTTGTTTGGTGCCTGTATGAGAAAGGGGGAAGGAAGATATCTTTTATCAGTTATCTGTCCTAACCACTGTGAACCCCACTGGGCAGCATTATTTCCTTTGAGTATCTCTGTTAATGCTACTAGAGGAACTAAGTTCATCTCTTTCTAGTGAAGTTAAGTAATGCTGTTTTATGTTTTCTTTGTGTTTGAGGGAGGGTTTTGTGTGTATTTTGTTTACTTGTATGTTTGTTTTTTCTTTCTGGGTTTTTTTTTTTAAAGATGTATTTATTTTATGTATATGAGCACACTGTAGCTGTTTTCAGACACACCAGAAGAAGGCATTGGATCCCCATTACAGATGGTTGTGAGCCACCATGTGGGTGCTGGGAATTGAACTCAGGACCTCTAGAAGAGCAGTCAGTGCTCTTAACCACTGAGCCATCATCTCATCTCTCCAGCCCTGGGTTTTTTGTTTGTTTGGTTTGGTTTTTTTTTTTTGTTTGTTTTGCTATGTTTTTTTTACTATTCTCAGAGGGCTTAGTTTGTTTTAGTTAGAAGAGAATCTATCAGAGACTCTCAGTTGCAGAATGATAGATTGATTTATGGGGCTTTTCTTCTAATAAGATTGAATTCCATTTTATAAAAATGTTCCCATGTTTGGTATGTTTTTAATTATGTGGTTATATTTTCACACCCTTTGCTTCTAACTTTAGGTATTCTAGAGGTGTTTTGTCTCCTGAGCGGCATGTCCGCACCAGATTATATTTTACCAGTGAGAGTCATGTGCATTCTTTACTATCCATTCTTCGCTATGGCGCCTTATGCGATGTAAGTTCGGGTTATTTCCATGTAACTGACAGCAATGGGAGTGGGGCTTGTTGGGAAATTCACTATCCAAACCGTAGGACTGACTGTGAGGGTTGGAAAGTAATGCACCTGAACCCTTTACGATTCTCGGTGGGAAAATGAGTAGGAATGAATAATGCAAAAATTGACATTTTAAAAGATTTATTATGGAAATAAAATTATTAAAATCATCTGGGGGCTTTAACAACACTAAATTATGTTTCAGAACATATTCTAGGTATTGATTTTATGTGTTCATGGGGGCAGACCTAGAAAGATTTCTAATTGCAATCTTGACATTGTGTGGTATTCTTAATACAGTACCACAAAGCCCTAACTCATTTCACCCGAAGAAATTCATATTCTTTAATTTAAACTCATCATTTCCATTGATTGACACCTAAAATGCAATGCTAGTTGTTTCCCTCAATCAGTTTTGAAAAGAGCAGACCTTTGAAATCTTGTTTTGTTTTGTTTTGTTGGTTTTTTTCAAGACAGGGTTTCTCTGTGTAGTCCTGGCTGTCCTGGAACTCACTCTGTAGACCAGGCTAGCCTCGAACTCAGAAATTCACCCGCCTCTGCCTCCCAAGTACTGGGATTAAAGGTGTGTGCCATCACCACGCCTGGCAACCTTTGCAAATCTTACCTCCCCAATGTGCACACATGCAAATGTGATTTCTTACTCTGCAACTTCCAACGCCTTAAGTTTAAGATAAATCTTTTCTGAAGTAAAAAGGAAGTATATACTGAATTTAAAAATAGACCAGTCACTATATAGTTTCATATTTCTATTCTTGTAGAGTAGAAGACATTCTAAGCTAAAGTTCTTTCTATTATTTACCCTCATTATATACTGAAACACTGGTGGATTTTTACATATTTGTTAATGCTTGTTATACATGGACAATGAAGAATCCGTTCTTGTGATGTTCCAGTTACTATAGACCTTGCTGGCTTTACCTCGTGCTTACAATAGTTTCTGTTTTTTTTTTTGTTTTGTTTTGTTTTTTTAAAGTAGCGCTTTCTGTCTTAGATGTTCTCATTCCCTTATAATTCCTTTCATCACTGGTGCCCTGATTACACGTGTGAAGATGACTGATTTTTCTAAAGCCACATCTAATGATGAGGGATATGATAAGATCAATTCGATTTTTGTATGTCTCGTTATATTGATTATTTTAGAATCAGTATAGTAGTGTTAAACAATGGTATTTTTTGATAGACATATGCTACAGAGAGAAGCAGTAATCTTTGAAGATAACATTCTGTGCCATGAGGCATAGTACTCTGCTAAGCACTTTCAGATTTTTAAGATTCAAAAGCTATTCTTACCCTGAGAATTCAATGGCACGTGTTATATTTCAAGAGTTTTTTTTTTTTCTATATCTTGTAAATTGTCTTGACAAAACTTAGAAGTATTGTCATATGTGGTAAACATTGCAAATATTTTTTTCTATTCACCTGATGTATGTGCTATCACTTACATTAAGTAAGCTGTCATGATGGTAATAAAGTGACTTCCATGTGCAACGGTATGAAGAATACTTACCAGAGACCCTTTGTTCAGGAATCAAAGGATGAGCAGTGGAAACGAGCGATGGATTACCTAAACGTTGTCAATGAACTCAACTACATGACACAGATTGTTATCATGCTCTATGAGGATCCCAACAAGGTAACAGGGCTCTTGGTTTGAACATGTGACCGGAGGTAAACAAACACTTGAATTCCTCACTAGAGACATGTTCTTCCATGTATTGCAGGACCTTTCCTCAGAGGAACGCTTTCATGTTGAGTTACACTTTAGTCCTGGAGCCAAAGGCTGTGAAGAAGATAAGAATTTGCCATCTGGCTATGGGTATAGGCCAGCATCCAGGGAGGTAATGCAGACGTTTGATGCATAGCTACTGCGCTTCAGATTTTTATGCTGTATCCACAAGCTTTTTCATTACTCTATAAATCATTTCCATGTCAAGTAGTAGGAAAAGAGGTTTTACCATTTAACAGTATACTCTGATGAACCTGGGGCTGGCTCAGCACTCAAGCATTGACTGTTCTTGTCAGTCAGACCCAGTGTTATAAGTGACCTGTTGAGAATGCAGGTACAATTCCCAGTGCGCTGATGCTCACAACAGTCTAGAGCTCCTGTTTCAGGCCCTCTGCTGGCCTCTGTGAGCACCAAGCACATAACATGGTACACAGACATGCATGCGGGCAAAACATATAACAAATTACACATAAAATAAGAATAAATGAATCTTTAAAATTTTTAAATATATATTATACCAGAGTAAATAACATGTTGATGTCTTTTACAAAATTTCAGAGTTTGATCTCTTTAGATTGTTTGGATTTTAAGCTGTGTTTAGAATGTGTAAGTATAGTTGTTTCGGTTCTTTTGTCTGTTGAGTACTTACTTTATACTGAGCCCAGCACTTAGCATGGCTTCTGTTTTCACCGGTACTGTATTTAGGACTAAGTGCTTTCTGGAACATGTTTTAGAAAACTAGCATTATTAATTTCTGATTTTTCTATTATTAAATTTTGTTGTTTGGGAAGCTGCATGTATAATTTTTTAAAATTATTTTAGTAGATATTTTCTTCATTGACATTTCAAATGCTATCCCAAAAGTCCCCTATACCCTCCCCCGCCCTGCTCCCCTACCCACTCACTCCCACTTCTTGGCCGTGGTCTTCCCCTGTATCGGGCATATAAAGTTTGCAAGACCAAGGGGCCTCTCTTTCCAATGATGGCCTACTAGGCCATCTTCTGCTACATATGAAGCTAGAGACACGAGCTCTGGGGTTACTGATTAGTTCATATTGCATGTATAATTTTTAAAACTTATTTAGTAATATTCTAATTATATGATCAACTTATTGAATATATAATTTAGAGTTTACTTGTCTGATATTTTTTAGGTTATTTGTATTTTGGCTTTATTTAAATTTTAAAATTGAGGATCTATAGTTGTCATTATTCTTGAATTATCTTTTTATTTTTTATAAAATGTATGATGGTGCTTTTATTTTTTTACCAGTACCTTTTCTTATCTATATTTGCTTATTTAATGAGCCCTAGAAAGAAGTTTTGACATCCTCCTGTTTTCAGGAAGCAGCAGGCTCTCATGTGGCGTCGTCTGTATACCTGCTCTCGTGCTTTGTTTCTGTCCGGCTCCTTTTTCGTCCAGTCCACATCTAGACCATCCATTTTGAAGTTTGCCTTTGTTGGTGTTTGCACATGGAGCTGCATTACATGGACATATTTTATTAGTCGGTTCACTTTTTTCTTTGGTTTCTATATTTGAGGCATATGGTCTAATTCCAACCTCACAGAAAATGCACTGGGCTTTCCCTAGTAGCCACTGCCTTAATGGCATTGTCAGAGAATGTATTGAGTATGCTTTATCTTCAATGTATTAGGATCTGCCTTATTGTCCTGTGCATTTGTTTTTCATTCATTCTCTTGGTCTCTGTTAAATACAAGTCTTAAGTATAAGTCAGGCAAAACTTATTAGCAGTGTTGCTTGGGTGGTTTATATCCCCTTTTGGTCTGATTGTTTTTCCTGCTACTTACTGTGCAAAAGCATCTCACCAAGATTATGAAGTATTCTGACAGTTTTCATTAATTTTGTCAGACTTCTAAGCAGTAAGAATTTTGATTTTGTTGTTGCTGTTGTTGTTGTTGTATGTGTGGGTTTTTCGAGACAGGGTTTCTCTGTGTAGTCCTGGCTGTCCTGGAACTCACTTTGTAGACCAGGCTGGCCTCGAACTCAGAAATCCACGTGCCTCTGCCTCCCAAGTGCTGGGATTAAAGACTTGCGCCACCATGCCTGGCTGTTGTTTTTAATCTATATATCTTTTAAACTCTTTGAGATGGAGTCTTCACTATGTTGCTCTACCTGGCCTGAACTTCCCCATGTAGATCAGGCTAGGCTCAAACTCACCAAGATCTGCCTGTCTCTGATTTTGCTTCCCAGTACTAGGATTAAAAGCCTGTGCCACTACACCGTATCCATTTTCTGGTTTGTTTGTTTGTTTTAATTAAAAATATAGTTGTATCATTTCCAACTCCCTTTCTCCACTTCAACCCCTCCCATGTCCCATCTCTCCAGCCCCTCCCATCTCCCCAGCCCCTCCTATCTCCCATCTCCCCAGCCTCTCCCATGTTCCCCACCTTCTCTCAAATTCATGTCCTTTTCTTATTACTATTGTTACAAATATATATATATATACCTATACCTGCACTAGGCCTCCAGCCACTGCCTTCCACCCATCTGTCTGTCACAGAGGTGGAGCCAACACCTCCCACCAGGAGTCTGAAGGAGTGGGTGCAATGTGGGCCACATTCTCCAGCCCCAGGCGAGCTCTCCTGGATGGCTGGTCACCCTATGCCCGCTGCATCCTTCACCCTGCCTTTTATTTAAGCCCCCAAAGGTGCCCTCCTGCCCTGGAAAGCCCACCTGGACAGATTCTCCAATTCAGACTTCTCTGTGTGCTTCAGGAACCGGAGGTCAGCTTCCGGTCCCATCTCCCAACCAGCAGTGTACTAAGGCTGTTTCCATATCTCCTACCTTGTCCTCTAGCAGAGATAAGAACACAGGTAGCTTTGAGACTTGCTCTCCCCAGCTGGGGGTAACCTCTGCCCCTGGAGCCTTCCCTTATTCCTACAATGCCAGCCTCTCAGGTTAGATCCAGCCCTGGAGCTCACGGGGTGCCTTGGCCCTGCCCTGCACGCCTGCTTCTCTCCCTGCATCCAGGTCTATTGACCTGAAGCTGCAGCTGGCCCAAAAGGACAATAAAACCTGCCACTTTTGAAAAAAAATTCATATGTATATATGAATACATAAATATATAAATAAAACTTGAAGAGTCTGTTTTGTGCATATATGTGTGTGATCTGTTTGGTTAATCTTATTTTTTGATTTGTCATAAATATTTACTGTGATTATTGACATATTTAGGATAAATAAATGGTATTTGTGGCCTTTTATCTCTTTACTGCCTTCTCTTCCTGCCTTTTAATTCTTTCACCTTGTTGACAGGATTCTTACATTATCTTTGTAAGCAGTTAATTGATTTTTATGTGTTGTTTATGACTGACACTGTGGTTTTTGTTTTTTGTTTTTGAACACCTACTTGAGGCACTTAATAAATGTCAAAATAAATTTTAAATATTTAATTAGTTAAAAATCAACAAATTAATTAAATGATAACTAGAATAAATATTTAGACTAGCATTTTAAATAATTACCCTTGAGTACATTATCCTTACCATGGATCCTAAACTATTAGCCACGTGTTTCTTATACTCTTCTGTATATTTTAATTATTTTTCTCTCAATTTAAGATGCAACATTTCTCTGTAGTAATTTGATCAGTAGTATTTTTCAGTTTTCTGTTGAATTCTACTTAGTGGTGTTATTACAAATTGATATTAGGCTTTAGTTATTTTCAGCACCACCTTCCCTTTGTTTCTTTTTATAAGTTCTAGTTCTCAGCTGAGCCTCAGTTTTAATAACCTTTATTATAGTTTGTATTGTCAACTCGACAATGGCTCATTTGGTTTTAAGTTTGTTTAATAATTTTATATTCTAATATATAATGATGTAAATTGGTGTAAGGTATTTTAACTTGTCTATAACCTGACTATATCCAGTTCATCTAAGTTCTTGGCATATGTCTCACACTCAATAAAATATCAACGGGATAATAAAGTGATTATTTTTCATATATTCTCATACTTATTGGAAATATTTACTGTAGAGTTTAACTATTCTAAAGATTTTAAATTCAATGGTTATTTGTTAGAATTGTTCATCTGTTTGATGAACTTTGGCTAAAGACTTGCTTTATATGATTATAATTGTCGTTTCAGCCCTAACTTTTCCCCAGAATATGTATATTTCTTAAAGCAATTTGTCTCTCACAATACCTGGTATACTAAGAAGGTAGAAGATTAATAAGGAATTAAATTAATATTAATTCACTTGAGGAAAAACTTTTATATAATAACTATAGCAGCTGGTTGTTAGTTATCAGAAACATTTTATTGACATTTCGAGTTTGTTTGCTTGTGAGAGTTGACAAATTCTTTCTTGATTTTGGGGCCCTGCTGGGATTACTGGCATGTCCTGTCACCCAGCTCAGGAGAGGTGTTTTAATCTTAGTTTTAAGTGCGTCACATTCTTTCCTCACAGAATGAAGGCAAAAGGTCTCTTAGACTTGACGATGATGAGCCTCATACTTCTAAACGAGATGAAGTTGACCGGGCTGTGATGTTGTTTAAACCATTGGTGTCTGAGCCAATTCATATACACAGGAAATCCCCGCTTCCGAGGTCCAGGAAGATTACTACAAATGAGGTGAGTATCCATGGAGAGTGTCTCTTGTACAGGGCAAGTTAACCATAGTAATTCAAAAGAAAAGAAAATACAGCTTTAATTGTACAGCTAGGAATCTGAACAGTTTTAGTTATCAACACTTTTTATTTTTCAAACAAATATTTAAAAAAAAAAAAAAAAACATAGATGCTGTTAAAATCAACACAGATAAACCAGTCCTAGTATCATCTACCTGTAAGCCTAGCACTTTGGAGATAGACAGGAAGAATAGGGATTCAGACATTCAGTGTCACCCTTGACTACTTAGTGAATATGAGGACAGCTTGGATTACATTAGACTCTGCAGAAAAAAATGAGCAAACAACACGCGCACTGATACAGAGATAAGTGTTGAGACCAGAGCTCTGTGTGCAGCTCTCAGACCGGCATTGGCTGTGGCTCGGGAACAGAGAGGCTTGTCTAAGAACTTGCTGGACTTACTCACTTTTCTTTTGTCTTGTCACTTTAACTATTCTTTAGTAAGAAACTTAATTAAAAACCTAATATATCAGAAATTTTTTTTTTGTATAAAAGTAGATAAAAATCGCCAGAGATGCTTAAATGATGCCTGATACTAGTAACACTGTAGGTTTTCTTAGCCAGATTGCAGAAACCTACATAGGAATTTGAAAGCTTGATGATATAATTGAAATTTATAATGGTGTATTAAAATCTATAATTGAGTTAAACCAGTTAATGTTCAGTTAAGGAATAAGATTTAAATGACATACAAGTCGACTCGTTAGAAGGAAGCTTAGATTAGTTTTTAGTGTCTAAGTATTTTTAATACTTGGAATTACCTACTTTCTGTCATGATGTTCCTTGCATTGCTTGAGACCAGAGCTTATAAGTCTTTTCTAAATATCTTCATATGAAGTAAGAAGCTAAGCTCCCAAGAGAAAAACCAGGAACTCTTAGATCATCTATTTTTTGTTGATGTTTAAATATAAAAGGTATGTAGAATTATGTTTAACATTATCAAGCATTTGATAATAACATAAGAAACAAAAAAAATTACCACTACCCCACTTATGACAATAATACAAGTGCTGAATTACATATTGGGGGAAAACTTCAGAAAGTATATCATAACTTTATAAAAGAAATTATATGTTAATATTGCTATAATATGCTACTTCTACTTCATTCTAGAAGGTTAATTTAAAAAGAAGAGGGACTCTAGCTACTTGTGACCATTTGTTCTATTAAAACATAAACAGAAATTGAGAAATCTGAAATTTTGTCCAGATATCCTAACTTCAGGAAAACAAACAAACAAAACAGAAATTACTTAAACAAATATAGCCTAATCCACCATTTGTGTGAAAGCAGTGTTTTTGATATAGTGAGAAACAAGTAATTTTCGATCAAATTTTCAGAATTTCTCAGTTAAACCCTTTCCTGTGCTC
>NC_034594.1:74397542-74419190 GCF_900095145.1 Mus pahari | reverse complement strand
CTTCCAGGAAGAGACCCCCCTGAGTGTGTCTAGCCCAGAGGGCACTGGCACCTGGCTGCATTATACCAGTGGTGTGGGTACTGGGCGTCGAAGACGCAGATCAGGGGAACAAATCCCCTCTTCCCCTGTCTCCCCCAAATCATTGGCTTTCACATCCAGTATTTTTGGCTCATGGCAACAGGTTTTTAAACTTTATTTCATTAAATATTTTCCATTCTTGCATTCAGAGCAACAAACAGCTATTTTTGAGGACATCTAATCCCTTGTCGTTTACATCAGAGGAAATCCTTCTGTCTTAAATTTAGTACCTCAAGATACTTCTGATATTGCTCAATCTTTCATGGAAAGAAAGCATCTATGTGGCATGCATTTCAAATTTTTACTGGGGACCTCTTAAATATACAGGAGATTTAAAAAAATCCTAATTCTCCTGGGTTTTTAGCCATGCTAACAAAAATAAATTAGAAAGGAAAAAAAAAATCTTTCTTAGACCTTAGTTGTCCTATAAACTTCAAGAAACATACTTAACACACTTTGATGATTAAGATTATTTGATATCCCCTCATTATTTGAAAAGCCTCATTCCATTTAGAATTTGCTGTGAATGTGAAATTTTTGAAAATATCAAAAATTAATGTGGCCTGGTCTTAATTAGTGACAGATATCTAAACATTGATTGGTCTCTCTGTGATCTCTTTATTTGGAAATATTAAATATGCAACTTGTTCTCCAAACACAACAACGGGCATGTGTGAAGTTGTAAAATGTTTTTCACTAAAGTAACTTCAGAAGGACTTTCTTTGATGACATTCGAAACTAAAACTCTCTGGTTGTCTAATGGAAGGCCTACCACCACATGACTTCTCTGATAACTTCAGCTGTTTCCTCTTGGAAATTTAATGCATTTGATTGTAGGAAAAGGGATTATGGTATCCACTAAGGCTGAATACTTAAAGGTTACTCTGATAAAGCCCATGCATGGATCAGAAACTGTATGGTGACTTCAACAGTGTCTGTCTGTCATTCCTTTTGTTTGTGGTTGTTTTTCCTCTAAATACAGGCGCTGTTTAACAGTGGGCAATGGGCTTCCTTTAAGAGAAAGTGAAATTGCATCAATCTGTGAATTGTTTTTTCTCATCTGTCATGTTTCATCATGAATGCCTGCTTCGCACCCCTTCATTGCAAGGACCTCATATGAAATGAACTCCCTTCAGAGGGGATCTTGCATGAACTTTCATGTCTTAAGTATTTCTACTAATATTTATCATACAGCTTATTAACCTTTGTCTGTCTGGAACAGGGTGCATATGAAATATGGACCTTTGAATTCATTTTGCTAGTATATTTCAGTCTCCACTTTCTCTATGCAGGTTGTGTCTGAGAATGCCAACTATCTCCGAACACCAAGAAATCTTGTGGAACAGAAGCAGAACCCTACAGTAGGTATGTGATGTAAAGGAAATTGTATTTTATCCCCTCCTGAAACTCCCTACTAGGCACAGGTAAAACTCTACAGTGGTGAAATCATGACCAAATGCTATGCTTTAGTTTGTATTTATTGTGCACTAGTTCAGAATTGTTGAATCATAAATTCAAAATATAAGATAAAATTTTCATACAACAAGAAGTAGTGTTTAGTATTTTTGTTTAACCATTTGAATGACTACTCTGTGGTGACTAACTGCCAGTGTTGGCTTCTGTTTGTTTGCCCGTTTGTTTCTTCTGTCCTTTCTTCTGAGGGAGGGGTCCTGTTGTTGTCATGTGGATTCTGTAGTCTCGCTTGTCCTTGAATTTATGGAAACCCTTCATTTCAGCTTCTCTAGTGTTGGGGTTACAGATACAAGACTTTCCAATGCAACTCTAAATGTATTTTGAAAAACTTTACTTCAGAGATTAGTTGTCGTAAGAGGGCTGGGCTGATGGTCAGGGGCAGAGCACTTGTCTACCATGTATGTATGGATTTCTTTGTTCCATATTTGGCATTGTAAATCTGTTATTAGGAAAAGGATAAAATATGCCATTTTATTAAAAACTTTTTAATCCTTTTTGTTATTGTTGTTGAGGCTGGTCTCTTGATCCTGGAACTTACTATGTAGTTCAGGCCTTGCCTCAAACTTAAAGAAATCTACCTGCCTCCAGAGCTGGTATTAATGACACCACCATGCACAGCCAGCAAGGTCAAAGCTAATTTAGCTGTTTTAAGTAGTGGCAAAGGAGGCAACACTGCTTAGCAGTCTGACTTTCTAGTGATGCTTCACCCAGAGCGCTGTCACTGGATCCAGTTCTGTGTGTGGAGTGCTCACGTGAAACTCCTTACTTAGAACAAATAATAATATTCACTTAAAATGAATTGATCACATATTCCAAAGAAAGTGCAAAAATATCAGCTGATGATGACCAACGAATTTAGCAAAAAGTGATAGCTTCAAATGTAGGTAAAAAAGAAAATGTGAAGATAAATGAGCAAATAAAGTCAAAAGATTTTAAGGACCTCTTGGGGTGAGCTAGATTTCCCAAGGAGCAGCTTGGGAAACTAAAGTGAACTCAGTACAGCCTTGCTCTTAACTGAACTGTAAACAGCTCAATATGCTTTGGGCATATTGAGAATGGCATTGTGAATATCCCTCTCAACCCACTGACCTTTTGCTCCTTGATGCTAAGCTGTGACACAGTGGCATAGTCTTTTCTCTAATTGGTTATCTAAGTAGGCTTGACACAAAGGATGATTCGATGTCACTATGTGCTACGGTCTGCAGTGTCCTAACTGTGTTGGTACCTGTGTACATGATTCTTTCTGTAGTTAATGTCCTCCACTTTGTCTTGAAAGCTTTTCATCTTCCTATGATATCTTTATGTGAACATACATGACTCCTTTTCACTGAATGATCATAATTATATATTCGACAGGAATTATTTATACTTTTCTCTTTGGTGAACATTTTTAAGTTTGAACTTTTGGTACAAACAACACATTGATGTATACTGGCTGTGTTTTACATATCAATGATGTATTTCCTTGGAGGCCTTCATTAAAACTTTCCTGCTTTAAAAAACTTTCCTGCTTTAAGTCCCTTATTAAGTGACTGAAATGGAATGATTTTTGTCTATTTTCATTAATAAAAATGCTTTTTCATAAGAGTACAATTATTAGTTCAGGGGCATCAGAAAAAAAACATTCATTTCTTAAGTATGTTAAAAATGTCTAATATGACTTAATTTTTGCTAAAAGGTGTATATATATATATATATATATATATAATCCATATAATCATATGCACATGATATATAATACAACATATGATCATATGTATATGATAAAATACATATGATAAGTATATATATATAAACTCACTATGATTTGCTATAAGACTTTATTCTGTTCCTAATTAACGTTTATGGTAGTATTTTCAATAATTTTAGCATGTACATGTTGATGATTAGTATACTGGCATATTATTTTTCAAAGAAGGCATTTTCTCCAGTACTGAATTATTCCGTTTGTACCTGTGGTGAATAGTGCTGGCTATTAGAAGCTCTGTACTCAAATAGGTGTCACTAGACTGTTACAAGCCTATTGTGACTCTCTCCAAGGCACTGCCAAAGGTTGCCTGTGCATTGGTAAGAGCCAAGTCGATTGCATGCTGCATGCATTCCCAATGTGAATGGAAGAACACCTGCTGTATGTGTCTTCTCTAACTCCCATCAGGGTCTCACTGTGCGGGCCTGTTTAGCACCTCAGTGCTCGGGGGTTCTTCAAGTGCACCTAACCTACAGGATTATGCCCGTACTCACCGTAAAAAGCTGACTTCTTCTGGATGCATAGATGGTATGTGCTCACATGCACACACAGATTCATACCTGCACACATGCATATGCTTAGGAGTGGTGTTTCTCAAAAGCAAGTCTAAGGCCACAGACTGCCGTGGAACCCTATTGCCTTCCCAAATGCCTGTCAGTGCGTCCTGCCTGAGATTCAGGTTCAGGTTCTGTCAGTCAAAAGCAGTTAAATAGAGAGTACATGTACAGTAAGTGGTTTGTCAAAAAAGAGAATTTAAAACTTCATTATTATTTCAGCTGAAGGAAAGTCTAGATTATGAAGAGTAAATTTCTTTTAAACTCTTGTCCACTGTTAACACTCATTTTATTTAGGTGTATTAGTAAGAGAAAATATATTGGTAGACATTTTATAAACGTAGAGTGCAATGTGACCATTCTTAAGATTTCTCTTGATGTGACTTCAGGTTTAATCTTCTGGTGTTGAGAATGTTTGAGAGTCCTGAAAATGTGCCCCTCATGACAGAGGGTGCTTTCAGAATCAGCACTGTCTAAAAACGTTTGCTCTTATGTGGACAAATTGACCGTAGGCAGGAAAACACAGATTTACTGGAATTGCCAGGCCATCTTGCTTTCCTTTCTGTTGTGTATTTCATTAAACATTTTGCCTGTACCATCAAGCCAGTTTACTGCTTTTAACCAGTCCTTGGCTTCCTTCCATTGTCCCCTCTGCATGTCACCAAATCCTGACGTCCTCACATATTTGGTTCCCCCTCTGTTTTAAGTGTTCCTCTTTTGGCAGCTGTGAACTTCAGGTACCTGTTTTTCTCTTTCTCAGACGCCACACGCGGGTCTGCTGTTAAAAGGTTTTCTATCTCATTTGCTCGACACCCAACCAATGGTACGTTTGCTTTTTATTTTAAAAGATACTCCCTGCTTCATCCCTTTTTAATTTTTTTTTAATTTCAAAATGTGGGGTACACAGTATCACCTAACTTACCAATCTTTAATTTTAGTTGGCATACAATTCCAACTAATATACCAAACCGCTGATACTGTCCTGATCCCTTTTCTGCCATAATTTCCACAATAATTGAACATTACTTGTACGATCGTCTAATGACCACAGTAATGATTAGTTTTAATTCTAAATTAACAGCTGAAAATTCTGATTCCTTAAGTGATCAGTTTATACATTTTTTTAAAAAAAAAATACAATTAATTTCTTAATTGGTTCTTAATTCTTAACAATTTTTTTTTCTAATTTTTCTGATCACATTGTTTTATTGAGATAGCCAACGAAAATACATAGCAATCCATAACAAAGAACCCGCTGAGACTTGTAAAGGTCTTGGGAGCCAGGGTCACTGTACAGCAGCAGTCTGGCCCTCTGTCTGAAACACAACTGGATGTGGTGTGGACCGCTTCAGAGACTTTCCAGGATCAACTCCTCCTTGGGGGCTGGGTGGTTTAATGCTGGCCCAGCAGTCATTTCCTTCTGTTGCCTTTGTTTTTCCTTAAAAATTGGAGAATTTTGATAGAAAGAAAACTGAAGTTAAGATCCAGAAACTCGATTTGGTTATACTCAGGTTCCATCATATCGAGGCTGGATAGGAGCATGTTTGTTACTTGATATAAATGAAGTTGTAGCAGTATTATAACTTTTTGTGAGCATTTACTGCTTTGTGTGTGTGTGTGTGTGTGTGTGTGTGTGTGTGTGTGTGTGTGTGTGTGTTAGGGGGATGTTTTTGTTTTGCTTGAGATAGGGTCTGATATTGTAGTGAGGCTAGCATAGAGCTTCCTGTGTAGACCAGGTTGCGTTCAGACTTGGAGTCATCCAGCTTTAGACTTGCCCAGTGCTTGCATTAGACGTAAGCCTCCATGCTTGGCTTACTAACCGTTTTCCAATCCTACATAGGCTTTTGCTTTCACTTACAGTGAACGTACTTTAATTCCTAGAAAAAGTGTTTTGTTTTTAATTTTAAAATTTTTAACGGGGGGCCTGGTGAGATGGCTCAGTAGGTAAGAGCATCCGACTGCTCTTCTGAAGGTCCGGAATTCAAATCCCAGCAACCACATGGTGGCTCACAACCCTCTGTAACAAGATCTGATGCCCTCTTCTGGAGTGTCTGAAGACAGCTACAGTGTACTTAAATATAATAAATAAATAAATCTTTAAAAAAAAATTTAACGGCAAATAAGTCTTTCAAAAACTCACTTTTTAAAAAATTTATTATTATTTTCTTTATTTATATTTCAAATGCTATCCCGAAAGTTCCCTATCCCTCCCCCCCCCCTCCAAGCCCCTGCTCCCCTACCCACCCACTCCCACTACTTGGCCCTGGCCTTCCCCTGTGCTGGGTCATATAAAGTTTACAAGACCAAGGGGCCTCTCTTCCCAATGATGGCCAATTAGGCCATCTTCAGCTACATATGCAGCTAGAGACTCGAGCTCAGGGGGTACTGGTTAGTTCATATTGTTGTTGCACCTACAGGGTTGCAGCCCCCTACANCTCCTTGGGTACTTTCTCTAGCTCCTCCATTGGGGGCCCTGTGTTCCATCCAATAGCTGACTGTGAGCATCCACTTCTGTGTTTGCCAGGCACTGGCATAGCCTCACAAGAGGGCCACTATATCAGGGTCCCTTCAGCAGAATCTTGCTGGCATGTGCATTAGTATCAAAAACTCACTTTTATGAAGCTTAAGAATTCAACCTACATTCCCTCCCCCCACCCCCACCCCATGGCTGTTTAAATGTTACTTTTTTGGAAAAAGCTCATTGTGGTTTGATTCAGCTGCAACTTCTAAAGGTAACACATGCTTAGTAACCTCCTAGAAGGCAACCAGGAGTCCTAAGGAAGTCAGGCTCACAGAAATCCCCAAGGAAGGAGGGGTCAGCTTTGTGTGCTGCTTTCTTAGGAGCACCGTGGGTTTTCTGGAAAGTTCTATGTTTAACTGAGGTGGTAGGATTAGTAGTAGTGGTAGTAGTAGTAAGTACTTCAATTTAATAGAAAATAAGAGTAATTTTATATTCCTTTGGTTTAGGCTTTTTCTTTTACATGTGACTTTTCTACACTAAACAGCCCGATACATAGAAGCATGTTTCCTTCAGTTCTAGGAACATTTTCTTTGGGGGTGGGGGTGTTTCCTTACTTCCTTTTCTTTACTGCTGTTCTTTCTTATCTGTTCTGTGAACTGTCATGTGTCCCCTTCACTTTTTATTTCCAATGACTTCGAGTGTTGTTTCCACCTTAACCCATGGTGTCATGGACTTCCCTCCCTCCATCTTTGGTTGGGAGGAGCATGGTGAAAAGTGTCTTCTGACAGCACTTTCCCTTTTCTCTGGGCCTCTGTGCAGAACGCCTGTCCCCTCTAGGTGCTGGTCCATGCATGTCCTCTGGGAGTTTCTAGGCTCCAGTGGTATGTTTTCATGGCTTCCAACGTGCTGGCAGGGTGACTTGTGAGATGGCCGCACTAACCTTTCATTGTATGCTGTAAGCTGATGAGATAAATGGCAAGAGTCTGTAGATCCTGGAACAGTTCAGTCAGACCTCATTTGCTGCTTTGAAATCCACCAGGCAAATGAAAGGAACCGTCACAAATGAGGGTGAACAACCCGAGAAAGGAGAGAGGCTTATTGTGAGAGAGTCTCGCAGAGAAAGGATGTGTGCTTACGTGCATGAGCCTCTTGTGTTTAAAAAGAGGGAATTGCAAAGTTTTGCTCCTCGGTGAGTGAGGTGGCTTTAGCTGCTGCTGGGATGTTGGATTGTTCCTTCTGTTTGGTTTTGTTTCACATTACCTGAAACGAACGGTCATGCTTTGGTTTGCACCTGGAAATCAAGCAATAATTTTCTTAATCCTTTGATTATTTTCATAACAACATTCAGTTCCCTTTTTAAAAGTTCCCCTGTTCCAACTGAGAATTCCAGCAATTCTTGCGTTCCTCCCAAATTTTGAATAAATCTCACAGTGTGTAATCTCATACTGAGCACATGTATGTTGAAAAGCATCTATTTTGCAGTCTGAGTTTAGATAATTTTTATTTCTTAACCTGTAATACTCTGTTTCTATCTGAATTTGAGTGTTGGAGGTACTTTTTCACAGAAGACTTAGTTTGAATTCTGGGAAACATTTGTGATCTTAAAAGAATATGAAAACAAGTTTTAAAGCCATTCAGTTAAAGCTTAAATGAATATAGGTCATTTTATTCTTAAAAATGGAACACTAATATTTTTGTCTTAGAAACATAATTTACATGTATATGTGCTTTTGTGTCACTGATTCTGTTAGCACATTGCTGCATGATTCACCATGAAGTTTTGTGTGCCTGTGCAGTTGTTAAACATGGAGATCCTTGCCCTTCATAATGCTGTATGTTCCATCTAACTGCTCAGCCAGGGACTGCCAAGCAAGGAATTACTGGTGTTCAGGAAAGTAATGTTTCAGAATGATTAATCCTGCCTGATTGAGGAAGTGTTGCTCAAGGACCATGAGGGTGGTCTTGGCCTTAGAGAAAAATAACAATCTGTGCTCCACAATTAACTACGTAATTAACTTCTGAAGAAGTTTGTATCAGCATTTAACTTCATTATTATCTAAATGTTGAAGTTGATATTATCTTGATACTATAAGATTCTGGTATCAGGAAAATATGGCATCATCTTGTTCATCTGTTAAATAAATCTAACATTAAAAGATTTAAATCTGAAAATGTATCTCTCCCCTACCCCAGGTTTTCTTCTTTGTTATTCTTAGGCTTTAGCAACCTTGAAGGATTGTGTGCATGCTGTACTGTCTGATTACATTTAAAGTGATCATGGTTCATATCTTGTTTTGGTTCCATGTTGCATAGCATCTGGTGTCATGACTTGAAAGATGTTGTGTGAATGCATGTAAAACCTGAACGTTCCAGCCCTAAGTAAATTGCCTTCCTTTGTAATGACTGAGTTGTAAAATAGCCAGTCTTACTCTCTGTCCTTTATTTTTTCTCTTTTAGGCTTCGAGCTGTATTCCATGGTACCATCCATCTGTCCTCTAGAAACACTTCATAATGCCCTGTTCTTAAAGCAAGTGGATGACTTTCTGGCTTCCATTGCTTCTCCATCAACGGAGGTTCTGCGCAAGGTCCCCGAAATGTGTAAGGAATTCACCTTCATTGTTACTTAATTATTGGACAATAAATACTATGCAAATATAGCCTCAATTTTAAGAGAGACAAATGTAAGGGAATAATGCTAGTAACTCTTTTGAGTGATAATACCATTTTTCTTCATTTTATCCCAAAATTGTTTTTCTAGCAGTAAAAGTAAACAGTATATTATATAGAGTTAGTATCACTTTCTTTAAAAGCTATACTTGTCTGAAAGCTCACATTCATCTTTTATTATTTACAGAGTGGTTCACATGGACTTAACACATGTCTGTCCCTCACCATTTTTGCTAACAGATTAGAGATACTTGGTTGTTACTGTTGTTTTGTTTCATTGATGGATATGGGGCTTTTCTGTGTAACCCCAGCTCTCCTGATACTCACAGTAATCCTCCTCTCTTGACTTCCCAGGAGCTGAGATTACAAGTATCTGCCACCACATCTAAAAGATTCCAAATTAGAACCACAGACTTTGAAACTATATTTCCTAAAACAAAAAAAAAAAATTCTGAAGATATCCATGTGTGTTAAGAAGAGAGTCCATGAATAAATAAGAGAATAGACTATACACTCCCTTAGAGTTACATTTGAGTGTAAAGCTTAAAGCTCTATAAGTAATGCAGATTTTCTGCACTATTTTTTGTTGTTAGGGTAAAATAGAAGAGTTTGTTTTTTTTTTTGTTTTTTTTGTTTGTTTGTTTGTTTGTTTGTTTTTTATAGCACTTGTTTTTAGCTGGGTAGTATCCCTCAGCACATTGTAATTTTCAGGTTGGAAATAGTAGCTGTTCTAGCTAGCCTTGCCATTTCTTCTGCTTCTGGTACCAGAGGGCAGTTGTCAGCCAATCGTGGTTGGTAATGAGCGTGCCTCTAAACTATTTCCCTTTGGAGATCCCTTGGGAAGTAGGTGAGAGTTTTAGATTTTATTCTCTAACGAGACTGAAGCTGAAGAATTACAAGTTCAAGGCTAGCCTGGGCAACAGAGTGAATGTAGGGCCAGCCTGAACATCTTAGGATTATCTTCAAATACAAAGTAGAAGAGGACAAGGGATATGGCTTAGAGTTGTAGGTTTAGCTTCCAGTACTGTAAAATGATAGTAGAAACAAGGTTTTGTACTACTAAGAGAAGAGACTTGGTATGAAGTTACTCAATTTTATTTATTTCTTTTCAGCCTCTGTGGCCACACGTTCCAGTCCAGGAATGAGAAGAAAAATTTCCTTAAATACGTATACACCCACAAAGATCCTCCCAACACCACCTGCTGCTTTAAAGAGCAGCAAAGCAGGCAGCAAAGCAGGTTAGAGATGTTGTCTGAGTTTGTGAGTGACATACAGCAATGATAGCAGGGACAGCCACTTGTCCAGTGATGTAAAGTCGTAACCACTGCTTTCCCATAGCGATGCTGAATTCAGAATCTATTGTCCTGACTCACTTATACACATCTTTATCTATGTCCTCTCGCTTGCCTCTCTTGCCTTCATGGTCTCTCCTAAATCTCTTAATAAGATAGATTTCCTATTCTTTTTTTCTAAACTCCTCTGTTTTGCTCTGTTGGGACTAAGGAATCATTTCATATTTAAATGAAACAATTCTGTTGCCCAGTGTTTTTTTTTTATCTTCCATTTGTAGTCTGGTTATGTGACTGCCAAATTCATCTCTTTTGCCAGCTTCTTTGTTCTTCTAACCAGGGTGATTGTTTATCGATACTCCATTCCGTGGCTGCTGACGGGTTACTCCACGTCTGTGGTTTCCCTGTTGTCTTGCTCTGCTGTCTGCACTGATGCGGTTTCTCCCCGTTCCCTGTCCCAGGTGGGGACCCAGCCCTGTTCCTCCTGGATGCCTTGGAGCTTACCTCAGAGCTTCAGGATTTCAATATAAAAACTCATGGCAGAGGGGTCTTGGTTCTTTTCAAGGTTTTAATGTTTTTAGATATTCTTTTTATTATGAGTTTATAGTTGGACATCAGAAGGACATACATATTAAGATCTCAGCTCTGCTACGTGTTAATCATGTGACCTGCCTCACACTAATCCTCAGTCTCCAGGAAAATCAATCTGGGTAATGATTCTCCTACAGAGTTGGCAGAGGCAAAGTTGGCTTATGTAAGGTACTTGGCTACATTGTAAACATTCAGTGGATGGTAGTTTCCTTTGCTGCTGTTTTGCCCTAGCTAACCTCCATTTCTGCCAGATAAATCCTACTGGAGTTCTTACCTTATGAATCAGTCAGTATTATAAGTAGATTTGAACATTGTACTGTCAAATAAGGCTATAAAGATAACAGCGTTCAAAACTGCAGTTTTCTTAAATAAAATTTTGATGCAATCTTTTTGATGCAACTGGCATTTGTACAGTTCCTTTTCCTAAGATATTAATACTGTTTATGTCCATGGCAATAAAGAAAACAGCAGAAGGGGTGTAGCTTGTTTCAGTCAGCATAGCCACGAATGAATCAGGTGACCAGAGATTTGCAGGACCCGTGGCTGACCTTTACTAGTTAATTATCCCATAAATGCAGGGTGTGAACATTTTTAAGTAACAAACTTAAAATGGTGTTGAACATGTTTTGTGACCCTCTTGCATTCCTCGGGTGAATGCTACTTGTTCGTGCTGTGTGATACACACAGCCACAGGAACACAGTGGGCAGCACCCAAGTATGTGCATGTCTGTGTCACGTACGAGCAGGCTTTACTCTGGAGTTTGTTTGGGGTGTCCTTTCTCATGAGCCCCTGAGAACTGTTTCTCCTCTGAATATGTTCTATAAGATTTTAATTTCCACCTGATGTCCTTGGTAGAATGAATTTTATGTTTTATTTTTATGGCAGACTTGATGCCTTGCATTTGTCAGGGACTTATTCCCCTTGTCTTCAGACGTCCATTTTGCTCGTTCTCCATAACTGTCTAATGTCTCAGGTACTAGCAGTTGTCTTCTGCCTTTCTGTTTCCAGGTTTTGGACTTTGCAGAAGACTTTCTTCCACTTGGTACTCTGATTGCTTTATTGAATGCTTCCTCTTCTTGGTTTGCGTTGACTCTCAGTGTAATTATTCACAGGCCTTCCTTATTTGTTGTTGCTTTTTGTTGTTGTTGTTGTTGTTGTTGTTTCTTTCTATCTCATGTTTATTCTTTTATGCTTTATTTTGAACTAATTCAATAATCTACAGAATTTCACTTAAATATGTATGCTGCCTTTTTGATTTATTTCCTCAGTTTTCTTTTATTGACTTCTATAAATACATGTTCATTCATGTTCTTAGCATTTCATGGTCTAACTGTGTATCATCCAAAACAATACATAGGAGGAAGCATTTGGCAGTCCTACTGATGTTTCCGTCTCTTTGGTTCCCACTGTTTCTGTGAGCTCTAGCTAATTTGAAGTGTGCCCTGCTCACAGCACACATTCAATCTGCTCTGCCTGTGCCCGTGCTCGTCTGTGCCTGTGGCTGCCCCACAGTCAGACTGGTGAAAGTCCTCCTGCTTTCCTTCTCCATTGTGTCTGCGTGGTGATCCTCACTGCTGTTTACTCTTCTGATGGATGGCCTCAAGTGGCTTGGAAATCCAACCAGCTTTTATTTCTGTTATTTATTTTTTATTCTTAAATTTGAAGCATTCTATTTGATTCTTCTTAATTTTTCTTTTCAGTTTTTATTCATTATAAACATAATGATTTATTTCAACATAGATCATGAAATTGCTGCTTTAAAAATATTTTAAATTATTCATTATCTGATTAGTCTGTGTCAGTTTTATCCTTTACAAGAAAGATGTTTTTCTATTCTTTTCTACATTAAATATTTATAATACCGTACATTAATCTTGTGTATTAAGTAACTTTTAAATCCTAGACATTATAAATGTTATGTTATAGAAGCTTTGGACTCTGGTATTTCAATAATATGTCTCCAAAGTATATCGTTTTATTTTAAAAGTAAAGAGGTAAATTTGCCAAACTCAGATTGTAAGATGATGTCCCTGAAGTGGCTGACGGCTCATGTATTAAATTCTCTTCTTCTTGTCTGTGCTACCAGAGGCTTTCTGTGCATGCAGTAGATTAATCTATTCGTGTGTGAGTCAGTCTCACCCTTCCTGTCAGCTGCAGTTGTCATGTGTTTCTTCATGCTAGTAAGACTTACTGTTATGCTGGAGATTTAGCCAGGTTCTGTGATGGACCTTGAGAACGATTCTCAGATAAAAGGTGTTAGGAAGGAGCGATGGAGGACTACTCTGCTGCTTTCTCCTCACACATTTGATTCTGTTCCAGTAACTGTCCGATTCTGTCACTTTCTGCTGTCCTGATACACCGTCGTCAAGGTTGTTCTTTCTGTCTGTGGCTGAGCAATTGTGGGTCATGTGAAGAAATGTCAGCCTGACAGACATGTGCCTGCACAGTAGAGCTGTAACTACACTTAGATTAGGTCTCTGACTAGGCCTCGCTCTGATGTTGGTTGAGCTGAGAGGGAGTGCTTCTGGCCTTCCAGCCTTCCATCTTTGCATAGTCATGAGATGGAAGGCTTAAGAGGACATGGTTCCTGGAGAGGAAATGACATCCAGTTTTAAGCAAGTTTCGTTTATATTTCCTGTCAAATATAAGCAGAGACAGTTCTAATTGGCAGTTGGATTTCTATATCTGGAGCTAAGGGGAAAGGCCTGGCCACAAGGATGAATGAGATTAGTAGAATGGATTGTACTTACGATGGAAATGAATATTTGCCATGAAGAATATAGAGTGAACTAAAAAGCTGGTTTTAGGAACACAGCCTTTTGTCGTTACTTTTCTATATTTGTGTTGACTTGTAAAAGGTTAGTGTCATATTGAAAGCCTGTAATGTTTTATCACAACTGTAGCACACACAGCCACATCGCCCACCAGCATTCTCTTAACCCTGATGATTTGTGCAAATCACAAAGGCACTGGTTCTTTCTTCTGTTTGTATAGCAGCCGGCGGACCATCTCCGGCAATGGCTTCCCATACCTCATCTCGGAAGAAGAGCGTAAATAGCAAAACCGAGGGGCATGAAACCAAGAAAAGCACTGGGAAGAAAAGATGAGCACACACCAGAACCGGAAGTTCCCATGCTTAGAAAGGGACTTGTTGCTTAGCAAAGGATGTCTAAGAAACCTTGACTGAAGCTGGTCAGAACCAGTAATTCATGTGTTATTATGCTTTACTTTATACATCTGTGTATTTCTTTAAACAACTCGAAAGCTAGAGGACCTTCTGTTTTTATTTAGACAAGGAGCTTTGGCAGGATCTAGAAATGTACAAAATAATGTCTGTCTGCTTTGTGTAACGAAATTCATGACAACTGCTATCGTTGTCACTGTGATGATTCCCATGTGCCTGTGGCAGATACAAAGGACACAGGAAACCGCTGACTGGTACCAAAGTGCACTCTCTTCAGGTGCCTCTCTACACACATGCATTTCTACAGAATTGCACTTAGTGAGTGAGATTGGACAGGCAAAGATCATGTATTGATGACTTTTTTTTTAAAAGTACATTTCCAAAGAGATCTCGTTGACCATTTACATTACAATGTTTTGTCATTGCTACAGTAACATATGCTGCAATATTTATTGACTGGATTATATAGACCATGAATTATTTTTTTAATTTGTGCTTTGAATTTTTTATTATGAATTATTTAAAATATTACAAATGCAGGTGGGAGAACTATTCCTTTATATACATAAATTTGCAGGTTAATCTGTAAAAAATATTTTCTTTATACATTTACCATCAAGAAAAATTTCTTGGTTCACCAAGAAAAAAATTTTTTTAGGCATTTTTAGAGTTTCTTTTTATGAACTGTAACTGCTAAATTTGTAAATCTTACACTTGATTTTCTGAGTTTTTCTTGAGACCTATGGATTCAGGTCTAAAATGGGAGTTCTGCTGTTGGTAAGTGTCATCCAGGTTATAGTCCTTGTGTTTTCATTCTTATGTCCAGTGTATTTGTTGATTTCACCAAGAAAACTCAAAAGATTGAACATTTGTAGTAAGTAAATGGTGTTTACAAATGGTGAGATTTGGAAGAAAGATTGAGATGACTATTGTAATTTCATCTAATATTTCAATAAAAGGACATCATTCTCCTTGGTGCTGTTTCTCCCTGATGCACAAATAATTGTTTGAAACATTTTAAATTACTCACAAACTAAACAACCTGCTAAATAAAATTCTCAAGCATTGGATATGATGTAACTTAAGGTAGTAAGCTGTAGCTTCAAGCTTATGTTTAGAAGTACTAGACCCTTATTGTATAGGTATTGTAATTCTTCAAAAGAGACTTCTAACCTTAAATCATCTTACATGAACTGACTTCTAGAGAATAGGCATATTATATTATCTTGGTTCTTTAAAAAGGGATGAGATATAGAAGTTCCAACCATATACAAATAAATAAGTATATATATATATATATACTTCACTTGAATGTAAATGGATTATATGGTGATAAATCTTGTAAACAATTGAATGTATGTACGGTCTCTGTATGTGAATATGTGATTAATGTACTCATTATGGGGGGGGTGAGGAGACTACTTTTATTTTTTAAGTGGAATGAATTAAAATTCTTTTTAGAATAAGAGTGACTTGAATTTAAAGCATTTTTTGTGTGTTCTTTCTTTTGTTTCGAAATAGAAAATCCCCAGCAGCATTTTACTTGAAGTACCGTTTGATAAAGCTCATGAGTGAGCACACGCAGCAGGCTGTTGTCCTCCGCCTCAGGAAGTACCTTAGCACTCACTTTCCTCAGTATTAATTCAGTAATTGTGGGTTTACCTTATTCACCCCAATCAATACTATTGCTTTGTATGCTCATCTCTTTGCAAGAATTGTTTTTCAAAACACACTATCAGTCAATTTCATAACAGCAAAATAACGTCACCACCATTTATGAAAGTTTGTCTGAAATAGCTGTTTCTACCAGTACTCAGTAGATGTGGGGTTTGGGAGTTTCTGATTTGTTTTGTTTTTGTTGTTGGGTTTTTTTTTTGGTTTTTGTTTCATTTTGTTTTTCAAGACAGGGTTTCTCTGTGTAGCCCTGGCTGTCCTGGAACTCCCTTCGTAGACCAGGCTGGCCTCAAACTCAGAAATCTGCCTGCCTCTGCCTCCCAAGTACTGGGATTAAAGGCGTGCGCCAGCATGCCTGGCTAGTTTGAGAGTTTTTAAGTGCTAAAGCATGTTGGTTTTTTTTGTTATTTGGGGGGGGGGGGGCAGTTGGGTTTGGTTTGGGTTTATTTTTTGCTGCCCAGTTTTCCAGCCAGCAAAGAAATAAGGAAGTCAAGCTTGAGGAATTGTCAAGTCACCCTGAGCTGTTAGTCTTGATAATTTATCATTCATTCCTTTACCCTCAGGAATCCTATATCTCAGGCCTAATAGCCTGCTTACCTGCTTTTAATGAGGTACATAGTCCATTCTGAATGACTAATAAACTGGAGGGGGAGTTTGTTAATATGCAGCTATCTTGTATTAAAAAGAAGTGTGCTGGACATTTTAAGTCATGAACAGAAAATTGAGGCAGAAAGGAAACTGTAATGTGGCAAAGCATGTGGCACTGTGCTCGATGTTTCTACAGCTCAAAAACACGATAGGTGACAGCCATGAAGAAAATTTAAAGTTTCAAGAGGAATCTGATGTAAAACTCAGGACTGTTGGGAGCCCTTAACTGGAGGCTGGACTCATATGGAGCGGGGAGGAGGAGAGGGGAGAGTAAATAACACTAAGGATGTTTGAAAAAGCCATAGGAAGCCATTATTTTCTGTTTAAGTATAAATCTGTATAAAAAACTTGAATTATGCCTTATGCCACCTGGGGTGATAATACTTCCTCCAAAAGCCATAGCTTGTCTAACAAAAACAACAGCAGCAACAACAAAACCAGTTCCAGGAATGGAAAGCTTATTCTCAAGTTGTTGGTCAAAGTAGGCCAAGAGATTGCCAAAGCATTACTATTGCCCTAGGTTGCCTACAAGAACCTGAAGGATCTATTGCTGAAGATACCACACATTTTGGACATAGGACTTGAGGGAATCACCCTGGGGACTAGAGATAACAGTATCCAAAGGTCCTACAAAAGCTGCCAAATAGGTAAGATGTTAGTCCTCACCAGCCATAAACCCATGAATCACAACAGTGACTAGCCCAGCAAGTACAATAGTAGTACTTCTGGGCTGGTGAGATGGCTCAGTGGGTAAGAGCACCCGACTGCTCTTCCAAAGGTCCTGAGTTCAAATCCCAGCAACCATATGGTGGCTCATAACCATCCTTAACCATCTGTAACAAGATCTGACGCCCTCTTCTGGAGTGTCTGAAGACAGCTACAGAGTAATTACATATAATAAATAAATAAAGCTTTAAAAAAAAAAAATAGTAGTACTTCTATCTCGGGAGAAACCAACAGCTGTGTAATTGAACTTGAGGCTCCACTGACTGGAAGGGAAGTCCTGCCTAGTACTAGGAACCAAATTACCTACCTGTGACTGTAGATATCATGGGCCCCTTTATGAATACATTCTAAATATTTATCATTTTTCCAACAGGTAAGTATAGCTCTCTTACCTCATCAACAGATTGTTGCTGTAGTAGATGGAGATTGTTACAGAAGTCTACATCAGGTCCTAATGCAGAGAACAACTGACTGTAGAGTGCCAGATGCCAATTAATAAGCATTAAGTTAACAATGCAAACCCCTACTCGCCTGAGGTTGAGGGGACATTGCAGAAGAGCGGGCAGAAAGATTGGAAGAGCAGGAAGCCTAACAGGGAACATGAAGTTTCAGCAATACTGTGGCCTAAACAAGACTTGAATTATGACTACATCCATTGACATGCTGACATGGATGGGGGAGGTTTCACAAGGCCTCACCTCTCGAAAGGCTATAGGCAATCATTGGGTACTTAGAGAATAAATGTTCTCCAGTGATGAGCCTCTTTATCCATGCCCAAAACACATGCATATGCAAGCAATATTAACTGGACTTAGCAAGTTCAATCGATGGGTAGATGAACAGAAGCATGGGGCAATCATAAGAGGTCATGGATTTGAGAGAATGGGATTTTGAGGACGTGGGGGGAATTGAGGGGAGGGAGAGAGGAAGAAATATAGATACAATACTCAGCTATGAAATTCTCACCTTTTTAATTTAAAAGCCGACCTCATTAGCTAATGAGAAAGTGTTTTGATTAGGATTCTCCCGGTTTCTCTACAACTTTTACTGCCTACTGTTAATGTAGTTTCATGCTAGAGTAGAGCCAAGATTTCACTCGTTTGCTGTTCAAGCTTCCCTAGAAGGTTCTCTGTCTCTCCGGGGAACTTTTCAAGCTGCTTTATTAACACCATTCTCCTTTCATTGTCTGAACAGCATGGAATACCCTGTTGTTACTGTGTGAGTGGTAGGACCCCCACTGCAGTAGCCCCAGCTCTAGCCACTCTCTTACGCTGCCATACCCACTGAAATTTATGCTTCTGGCTTCCTTTTTTCTAGAAAGCTGGGTACCAAAATGTTATCAACCAAAGCTCCATGATGTGTCTATTCATGTTTATGGAAGATCCAATTTCTCTCTTTAGAATATAAAATACTCCTTAAAATACATTCCTTAATGTATACTATATATTTTTAATGAATCATTGTTCTTTCCTATATATATATCAGTGAGATGCACTAGTTACTTCCCTTTTGACCTTTGTACTGTTATGGATAGAAATAGCAAAATTAAAATCTCCAATTAGGAATTTCTCTCCATCCTTTTAATTTGTGGTTTTACCTTACTCTTTGTGGCTGTTTCCTAGCACATATAAATTATTTATGGCCACTTTAAGTTTTACTTTTATCCTATCACTTTACCCTATTGCATGCTTTGGACACTAAGTAGTTATGTAATTGAGTTTATGTCCTATTACTTTGTTTGTATTCATATGTTCTATTAGTTGTATTCCTTTTGTAGGAGTTTGCATAGAATTAACAATGGGCTTTGCTTTAAAACTAATATTAAATCTCTTACAAGAGGTTTTTATAGTTCATCTATCTGTAATGTACCTTTGGAGGTAATACTTTCTGGTACTGTTGTATTTATACTTTTCATCTTTCTGTAGCCATAATTTTCATTGTGGAGAAGAAAATACCAATTAAAACTGGCTTAAACTGCTAGAACAGTCATTATATATTTCTTAAGGTCTAAAGGCAGAATTGGCTCCAACCATCTTGCTATCTGCAGTTATGTCATCAGTGACCTCACTTCTCTTGCTCTCTCCATTGACATTGCACAAACTTTATCTCAACAGTGTTTAACCTTATGCTCATCAGATGTCTTTCAGTGGCAATTAGGGCTACATCCTTCCTTGTTCATAGCTAGCCTAGCAAAAAATGATGGCAATTCTATCCCAGTGATGAAATAGCCATTCATTTAGTATAGTCAGAACAACTTGGTTGACCTGACTGATGACCACTCAGCATTGACACTTTGAACCAGATTATTGATCTGTGTTTAAAGATACTGAGCAATGTCTGTGAGAAACTGAGGTGCCACAGTAGTCATTTAAGACAAGGACCCAAGATGAAGGAGTTACAAAACAGTGCCCTAGGCTCCTGTCCCATCTCCCTCCAGTGGACAGGGATGAGGAGTGGTGATCCGTTGCTATCCAGGCAGGAGAAATTCACTGACATGCAATGAACAATGCCTTACCGCTTTGTTCCCTGAAGTGGGAGAAAACAACTTGTGTGAAGAAAACCCCAGTCAAGGCCTTGAAGTAAATAGAGTGCCTGGCTGGGTAAAGCTGGGTGTGGGCCCATCCCAGAGGGTCTCGGCGGACTACAGTTCCCTACAGAGATGTGTCCTCTGAGCTTAAGCGTTCCCTCCTGAAGTGTACTATACCAGGACTAATTTCCGGTGAGTAAGCCTGTAAGATCACATAGGACTTGGAGCTGGAGCTGGCTCGGTTTCCTCGGTACCCTACATGCCAATAACCCTCCCACCCTTCAAGAATGTCAGTCAAAAGCACATCCATGTTATCAAATACACCCTAGTTAGGAACAACTGCTGTTACATACACCCTGCATGGGAGAGAGAACATAACCCGAATAATATTCTGATAGAAATGGGAAGGAGACAGGTAATGGGTGAATACCAGCCATGTCTGTATGCACCTTGTTTGCTGCTGTTGGCTTATCCCAGTAATGACTGCCACCTTAACTACAAACAGCTACATATTTCATCCATGCGCTGTCTGTGGCCTCACGCCGTAACCGGCATCCAATCAGTATGCTTACACTTCTATTCAATCGCCCTGTTAGTTCGTTGTCTTCTTCACTTGCAGCTTCTGTTACTGACCTCTGCACCCACACATAACCTTATCATTTGACGTGTTATGCCTGAGCCCCTGGCTAATCAAGATGATGAAATTATTCTACCTTGTCACCCTGTGCCCCTTTCCTTCACCCACTCTGTTTCTTACACAGACTGGTAGTCAGTCTTCTCTCTGTTTCCTTTAGGAACTCGGCTGATGCTTTTTGTGGCTTTGCCACGGTGTTCCTGCTTACCTTGGCCTGCATGTACCCTTCATTTTCGTACATACTGTGGTGGATGACTGCATATCTGGTCACAGTTTCCATGCTTTCAGTGGATCAGTTTTCTCTGCTGAGTTGGTTTTCCTCCACAGGAAAAATGCTACCGTTTTTCCTGTTTGTTTCTCCCTTTTCTTGCAGTGATTTTGCATAAGCAATGCATCTTACTTCTTAATTGCTACTTATCCTTAGGTACTAAGTGTGTTTTCATCTTATCTGTACAGTTTGTGGGGCACCAGTTGGAGCTAACACAATCCTCTCCCCTTACAAACGGATCGTGAGCCTGAAGGAACTGACAGCTTTTATTTTCTTTCAGGCAGCAAGGAATGGGAGCTGCAGGAATGTTCAGCTTTAGAGCCTCTTACCTCTTCTCTCCCTCAGTTACATGCTGGCTGCTGCTTCCTATTGGCATGGCTGTAAGGCATGTACAGCATAATAGTGTTTTGCTCTGCAACCTGACACATGTATGATGGTAGACCCATAAAACTGTGAAGCACCTGAAACATCCATACACCTCGTGATCCAGTACAGGATTTTACTCACATTTTTTTATGATGCTGATGTAAACAAACCTACTGAGGTGCCAGTTGTATAAAAACAATACACACACAACTGTAAATAGCACATAAGACTTAATAGAGATAATACGTGATAATAGTGATATAGCTCTTATTAATGTATGTTTTTGCTATTTTACAGAAGTTTTTGCTATTTATCAGTCATTAACACCAAACAGTAGATCCCATGTTTCTCAGATTTATTGCGTCTCGAGATGTTTGTTGTTCATTTCTTTATACACAGGGTGTCGCTGTGTAGACTAGTGTGGCGTTGAAACTCATGACCCTCCCATTTCAACCTCTGAATGCTAGGGCTAAAGGGGTGCATCACTGCACCTGGACTATCACTTCTTTATATTTTAAAAAATAAAATGTTTCTGTAATTTTTAGAATTACAACATACAGCAAGGAAAAAAAACAAAAACAAACGTATAGGAAATTTCTCAGTGTCTTCAAATTCCTGGAAGGTTACTCTCCGAAATTCAGCATACCCAGCTATTCTGAGTTTTCAAAACTATGGTATTTTGCACAATCATCATCATCATCATCATCATCTTCTTCTTCTTCTTCTTCTTCTTCTTCTTCTTCTTCTTCTTCTTCTTCTT
>NC_034594.1:74381865-74397492 GCF_900095145.1 Mus pahari | reverse complement strand
CAGGGTTTCTCTGTATAGCCCTGGCTGTCCTGGAACTCACTTTGTAGACCAGGCTGGCCTCGAACTCAGAAATCTGCCTGCCTCTGCCTTCCTAGTGCTGGGATTAAAGGCGTGTGCCACCACGCCAGGCTTTGCACATTTTTCTAACGGTTTCCACATTCGGATTAATGGAAGTCTCTTCTATAATATCCACACAGTGATAAGTCTTCCCAAGGATGTGTTTCTCAGTTGTGTCCCTGCTTTTGAGTGGTTCCTGGTGTTTCCTTCACAGGCTTGCTTCTGGTACCGCGTGGTGACTGGAAATGCTCTGCGCACACACTTATCCCGCCTACATTATTTAGACAAGGGGTTGGTATTCCCCCCTCACGTTAGCCATCAGCATTGGAAACTGTTATCCCTTGCTGCATGAAGGGTTCAGCATCATTTCCATGCACCTTCCTATTTGAACTTCACTTAGCAACCCCGGCTCCTCAGGACTGAGGCTAAAACTCCTTTTAATTATTTTTGAGGATAGTTTTTGTTTCTGTTTTTGTATCTGACGTTTGTTTATTGTTGAAAGCTGATTTTTTTCGTCCATTTTTTTAACTAGGCATCCTTTTCTTCCCCTCATAACAAATTTTGATGAATGACAGAGTCCCACCTAGAGTAGTCTATTGGCAGAATCAAAAAAATGATCTTTAGTACACTATAAGATCTGACACACTATTTGAGTCTTCTGCTCTATTGGGGTTTTATATCTTGAACAAATGTCAGCCAGGCCTCTGGCTTTGTTGGCATTTCAAAATTTCTTAGAGCCAAGGATGCTCTGCTCACTTATGAAACTCTTATTAGGAATGTATGTGTTGCCAAGGGAACAGCCTGTGAACAGCCTGTGTAGTAACAATCTGATAGATACCCCATATACACAAAGATCAAGGTTATTTAAAAAAAAATCGTTAAAATGAAACAGCACCTCAGAACGGTGTTGAAGGAAATGAGAACAATCCTCACAAATCTCCATGTTTACTGTTTAACCAAGTGAGGCCGCCGTGCATGAACGTTGTACTGTACCCATTGTGTTATCCTGGGTGGAGATGTTGATGGATGTGGGGCTGTCGGGTGTAGGAGAAGAGGAGGGAGGGAGTGAGCTCGACCCCGGCTAGAGTTCCTGTGCTCTGGGCAAGCAGATGTGGGAGGACTGTCAGACACTTTCTACTCAGCCCCAGGTGGGCATCTGGCTGGGCATCTGGCTGAGTGAAGTCACTGACCCCACACGGCAGGGGATGGACAAGGGGCAGCCCCAGGTACTAGGGGCCCCGGGGGCGATGCTCTCGGCCCCGGAGATACAAGAAGAGGCCAGAGGGAGAGAGGTTCCCACGCAGGTGAGAGCCCTTAGTTGGGTCCGTGGCTGGAGTGTAGGAAGGCCTTCTGACGGGAGATATGGCACAGCTCGTTAGGAGAAAGCCTATCCCATCGTCCCAGCACAGTGGGCCTTGATGAGCAGAGACAGTCTATGGTTTTAGAGCTTTATTGTAGAAAGGCAGGGAGAAAGGGGAGAAGGTGGAAAGAGAGAGACTGGCCATGGCTAAGAGGAGAGAAGGGGGAAGGGAAAGAGAGAAAGAGAGAGTAAGAAAGGTGAAGACTTAGAGAGAGGTAAAAGCTTAGAGAGAGTAAGGAAAGTAAAAGCTTAAGAGAGCAAGGAGGGGCCAAGCAGTCCCTCTTATAGTGGGTTGTGTTATCTTGCTGTTGCTAGGTAACTGGGAGGAGTCTAGCCTGAAGGTCAGAAGCTTGGGAAATTGTGTATGTGACTACTAGCCACACGCTTCTCCTGTTAGGACTTTGGGGGCGGTAACTTCGACGGGAGACAGGGGTCCAGGAGACATGAGGGAACGCCTTCTGTCCCATGTAGGTGGGAATTCCCACCACTGGGGTTCTACCTCAGCTCGACTGGAGACCAGCCTGTCTGTGCATAGCCCATTGCCCCACAGGTGGAAGCACAGTTTAGGTGTTCATCTTAAAGTTCTTATAAAGATGTGACTAAGGACAGCAGGGCCTGGCTTTGTCATTCTGTGCATGGTGCTTCAGGAGCATTTGCTCTATGGAAAGGGTTTTTGTTGTCGATGTGGTTGTTGTTTTTTGAAAAAAAAAAAATGGAAATGTCTTCTGGAAATGTTTTTGCTGCTTTTAAAAGCCCATTTTCTTAAGCAAGTCAGTGCTCAAGAGAAAGCTCAAGAGAAGAGAAGAGGTTGGGTGAATAGATTGACAGAAAAGGGAAAAAGAGAAAGCGAGGGTTGAGTAAGGCAGAATGATCCACAATTATATTGCCAAAAAGCATTCTTGCTGTCAGGAGAGAAGTCAGAAGCCATACGATTTAACGTTTGTCACTCCACACAAAAAACGCTGACTTGTCTTGTATCTCCTTCCCATGTTGAAAACAGGACACTTGTGTGCTTCAGGACATCTAGAAACATTTTGTAAGTCACTCTCCATGTGTACATGAAAGATTCCTCTAGAGAGGGAGCCATGTCCTTGGTCCTGCTACGGAACAGGCACAACTCCCTTCACCCGGAGAAATGCAATTTGGAAAGTTAAAATTCATAGACTCAAAACTCAAGAAAAACATGGAACCCTTTCAGACTCCTACAAGAAAGGAAACCATCTGGTTTAGTGTGTAGGCTTGTCTGCAGGCTTGGCAGGAGAATAGAGCACCAGCCATGAATGGATGTGTGCTGTTCGGTAGTGGTGATGTGGGTGGTGTGTTCTCTGAGTCTCTCCAGGCATATGGAGAAATCACATCTCAGTTTTCTTCTTGACTCTCCCTCTCTTTACCTGGGAAACCCTGAAAGCTCCATGGTCTGTCATGTCTTGATTTTCTTATCTGATCCACAGGTTTCCCTGAAGTTCTGTAACCTCAAAGTTCATATGACTTGCTTTTCTGTTCTCTCTTCCTTAGGATTCTGGGACATTTCTGGTCCTTCTGTTATTACTGCCTCCCTCTGTCATCATGGTTAGCATGGTTTTGAGCATTTACTTAAGAACGCAACCTGAAAGTGGATGGTTCCCATTCCTGTTATCACTTCCTCTTGTTCCTCAGCACTGTTCTGAGCAATGTTCTAAGAATTATCACCAGGACCGAATGGAATTTATTTAGATGATAGCTTCCTGTTATTACATAGAATGTGCATAGTTCTGGGTATCATGAGTACAAACTAGTTTTTATATTAGCTCAAATAAAACCTAGGTATGGAAATAGTTCCACTGCACCACCACCAACAAATATGCCCAGGATTAGGCTTTGTAGGCAGTATGTTTGTATAACCTAAATGCAGATGTACATTTTTAGTGTTCATGATGTGTTCCATATTCCAACCATGTGTGACTAGGCTAATGCCTAGTCTGATTGGCTATAAAGAGATGCCATGAACCAAAACAATTCTGAGAAGAAATCATTTAACTGGGGGGCTTGATTACAGCTTTAGTGGGTGAGTCAATGATCATCATGGAAAGGATCATGGAGGCAGGCAGGCATGGTACTGGAGCAGAGAGAGAAGTGAGGGTGGGGGGGGAGGGAGGAAGGGAGAGAGACAGAGACAGAGACAGAGACAGGCAGTGTATGTAATAGACCTTCCAAAACCTCGAAGCCCATGACACACCTCCTCCAACAAGGCCATACCCCTGATCCTTCCCAATCAGTTCCACTAACTGGGGACTAAGCATTTCCAGCGAAGAACATTCCCATTCAAACCACCACATCAAGTATAGTGTGGGAAGGATTACTTGATCTAAGATCTGAAATTCCTACCAAACGAAACCAAACAATAGAATACAAAAACACAGTGATCTTCCTGTGCTGAATACAAAGGTGGCCTTTTCAAACACACAATGTCCTTGGACTTTACCTTAATGGCCACCTTTACTTTAAAGGCCAATAATACCATAATTGGAAGCTATTCCTATGGTTGTCCAAGAACAGGCTTTAAAAAGAAAAAGACTGTCTATACTAAGTGAGTATTCATTATAGGTAGATGACTATGCTAAATGATGAGCCTATGAACAGAAAACGTCTTGTTTCCATTTAGAAAGGAACCACACACTCAGAAGCAATCATTGCCCGTGCCAAAATAGTGTTTGTAGTTACCTTGCCCATTAGAGATACTGTCCCATCAGGTGCCTGCCTCACCCCGCTCTGAGTCAAGTTTTCTAAGACAATTCCAAGTCCTCTAGCTTTCCCCCAGATAATTTGCCTTCACATTTTTATATACTAGTTGTGTAAGCTTATGTTTTGGTTCATTGATTTTGCTATTGTGTATCTACTTCTCATTTTAGTGAGAGAATTTAACTTTCTAAACCCCACTCTTCTCCCAGTGGTGTGCTATTGTTAAGTCATTAGTCAGAGCTTTACAGACAGGCTATGTATATAATGTTCATGTCTAAGCCCAGCAGTTTGATGATTCCTTGTATGACGTTTGTTTCTGCTTAGTGTATCATTGTTTCTCACTCAGTAAATATGTTTCACATTCAACATGACTAATTAGATTCATTGTGCTCCATGAATATTTTCTTTCTGTTTCTTGTTTTTAGATTTTGGCCTGGAAAACAAGAGAAAAACAGCAGATATTCAGAAATAAATCCAGTGTCCTCTCACTATATATGAGTTGTGCTAAGAATTCAAATTTAATGAGAAATTCATAAAATTCTATTTTAAGCTATCTAGGACACATTTGTAGTCCAAAAAGGGGACAAATAAATACAAAATATATTATGACATTTAACCAAGTATTTAAAAGTGATAAACTGGAAATCCTGTATGTATATTTCAACATCATAAAAGCAGTTTACAGCAAGCCCACAGCCAACATTAACTAAAATAGAGAGAAACCTAAAGTAATTCCACTAACATCAGGATAAGACAAGGCAGTCCACTCTCTCCAAACCTATTCAGCATAGTACTTGAGGTTCTAGCTAGAGCAATAAGACAACTGAAGGAGATCAAGGGAATACAAATTAGAGAGGAAAGAAGTCAAAGTATCTTTATATGTAGATGATGTGATAGCATACATAAGTGACTCTAAATATTCCACTGGGAAACACCTACATCTGATAAACACTTTCAGAAAGTAGCTGAATACAAAATTAACTCACAAAACCCAGTAGCCTTTCTAAATACAAATGACAAAGAGAAGAAAATCAGGAAAACAAAACCTTTCACAGTAGCCCCCAAATAATATAAAATACGTTGGGGGGTAATGCTTGTCAAGGAAGCAAAAGATTTATCTGATTAAAAACTTTAAGAAATCAAAGGAAGAAACTGAAGAAGATACCAGAAGAAAAGATTCCTCATACTTATGGATTCGTAGGATCAATTTAGTAAACATGGCCATCCCACCAAATGCAATGTACAGATTCAATGAAATCCACACCAAAACCCCAATACAATTCTTCAGAGATCTTGGAATTTTTCTAACCTGTCTGGGTCTGTGGATTGTAGTTTGATTATCACTTACTCAACAGCTAGTATCCACTTCTAATGAATACACACTATATTTTCCTTCCTCATTTTATGTTACCTCAGGATGATTCCTTTTCTCATTGCATCCATTTGCCTGCAGATTTCATTCATTTGTTGGAAATCTCGTGATATCACTTTGTAACTGCTAAGTAATACTTTGTTGTGTAAATACACCACATTTTTGTTATCTATTCTTAAGTTTAGGGACATCTAGGTTGTTTCCAGTTTCTGTCTTTTATGAATAAAGCTACCACAATAATAGTTGAGCAAGTGCCCTTGTAGAGGAGTGTGTATATGCCCAAGAGTTATATTGGTGGGTATACTGGCTAGTTTTGTGTCAATTTGACGCAAGCTGGAGTTATTACAGAGAAAGGAGCTTCAGTTGGGGAAATGCCTCCATGAGATCCAGCTGTAAGGCATTTTCTCAATTAGTGACCAAGTGGGGAGGTCCCCTTGTGGATGGTGCCATCTCTAGGCTGGTAGTCTTGGGTTCTATAAGAGAGCAGGCTGAGCAAGCCAGGGGAAGCAAGCCAGTAAAGAACATCCCTGGCTTCTGCATCAGCTCCTGCTTTCTGACCTGCTTGAGTTCCAGTCCTGACTTCCTTGGTGATGAACAGCAGTAAGAAGTGTAAGCTGAATAAACCCTTACCTCCCCAACTTGCTTCTTAATCATGATGTTTTGTCCAGGAATAGAAACCCTGACTAAGACAGTAGGTCTTGAGGTACAGTTTCCAATTTTCTGAGGAACCTCCATATTGATTTTTTAATGGCTATCCAATTTTGCACTTCCACTGACAATAGTGGAGTGTTCTTTTTCCTCCACACTTCTCACTAGCATAAGCTGTCACGTGTGTTACTGATCTTAGCCATTCTGACATGTGTAAGATAGGATATTAAAGTAGCTTTGATTTTCACTTCCCTGATGGCTAAATGTGTTGAATATTTAAGTGTTTCTCAGAGATTCCCTCTATTAAGAATTCTCTCCTTATATCTATATACCATTTTTAAAGATTTTATTTATTTTTATATATGTGATTATATTTATTTTATAATACACACACACACACACACACACACACACACACTGTTAGTGTCTTTAGACACATCAGAAGATCTCGTTACAGATGGTGGCTTGCCACTATGTGGTTGCTGAGAATTGAACTCAGGGCCTCTGGAATGCTCTTAACCACTGAGCCATCTCTCCAGCCTCCTATATCCCACTTTAAAGTTGGATTATTTTGTTCGTTGATGTCTAGTGTCTTGATTTCTTTAAAGAGTTAGGATATTAGTCCTCTATTGGATGTGGAATTGGTAAAAAAAATCTATTCTCATTCTATAGGCTTCTTCTTTGTCTGATGGTGTCCTTTGCCTTACAGAAGGGTTTCAGTTTCAAGGGGTCCTATTTATTAATGGTTGATGTCACAGCCTGCGCTGTTGGTGTTGTGTTCAGAAAGTTGTCTCCTGTGTCATAACAATACAGTCAAGACTGCTCCCCCGTTTTCTTTTCTATCAGGTCAGTGTGTCTGGCTTTCTGTTGAGGTCTGGAGAAGGAAAATAGATTAAATTCTGTGGGTGAACCGGTGGTGGGTAGGGATGGCAGAAGAAGGTATCAGGTTGCAGGGGGAGGGATGGAGGGATGGAGGGATGGAGGGAAATAGTTCCTGGGAGAAACATCTGGAAGTGGGGGGCATTTGGGAGAGATTGTGGAAACCTAGTACAGTGAAATTTCCTGGAGTCTATGAGGGTGACCCTGCTGAGGACTCCTAGTCATTGAGGATAGGGAGTCTGAACTGGCCATCTTTTGTAAGCAGGCAAGGCTTCTGATGCTGGAACTGGATTATAGTTGATTGAGTGGTTGGCCGAGGAGGTCCTCTAGAGATCCCTGAACATCCCAGGCTATTGCTAGGACAGAAGGTTGACCTCTGAAAATGGACAGCAGGGCCCGATTGCCAAGAACGATTTACACTCAGATCATTGAACACAGAGAATTCAAACTGGTGCAGGCTTGGAGCCTTCACCGGTATGTTCCAGTCTCTTTGGCATGAGAAGGTACTCTGAAGCCTATAGAAAGAGAAACCTGGACACAACCCAGCCACACATCCCTTGACTTATAACCTGTCCTGCCTTTATGATGTGCTGGGGCAGTGGTGGCACAGAACATGTGGCAGTGGCCAACTGATGTTTAGTTTAACTTGAGGGTCACCCTATGAGAGGGAACCCATGCCCTATACTACCTAGATGGTCAGGAATAGGAGACAGAGTAGCCCAGAGACTTAGGGTAGAACCAAGCACAACTGGTAATAATAATAATAATAATAATAATAATAATAATAATAATAATAATAAAATTATCCCTAATGATATTCTGCTATACTCACAGATAGGTGCCTTGTCTAGTAGTCATCAGCCTTTGGTAGTATTGTATAGGGGTCCCATTTATTAATTGTTGATCTTAGGGCCTCTGTTGCTGGTGTTGTCTTACTGTATCTTGTTTTGTCCTGCCTGGCTGTCACCTCTTAGAGACTTGCTCTTTTCTGAAGAGAAAACAGAGGGAAGAAGGTGAATCTGATGGAGAGGGGAGGTGGGGGAAACTAGGAGAAGTGGAGGGATGGCAAACCGTAGTGGGGATATATTGTATGAGAGAAAAATCTATTTTCAATAAAAAAGAAAGGACAATTTGCAGATTCATATGGAAAGACAGAAAAAAACAATAACAATAATAACAACAACAACAACAAACAAACCAAAAGAAACACCAGAATTGCTAACACAATCTTGAAAATTAAAAAAATAAATAAATAAATAAATAATGAAGGTAACACCATCCTTGATATTAAATTATACTACGACAGCATGCTATCAGCACAAAAGCAGACATCTTGGTCAATGGAATCAGATTGAAGACCCAGACATAAATCACCTAAATTTTTAAAGAAGCGAGAAATATACACTGAAAAAAGACATTTTGCAACAAATGGTGCTAGCCAAACTGAATAGCTGCATGTAGAGCAATCCAACTAGATTAATAATTATCACGCTACACAAAGATTAACTCTAAATGTATTAAAGATCTCAACATAAAACCAGACACACTAAACATGATACAAGTTTGACAGAAGATTGGTCTCACTGGCACAGAAAAAGACCTTCTGAAGGCAACACTGTTAGCACAGGCACTAAGATATCATCATCATCATCAATCACCATCAGCAGCATCAGCAGTGTCATAAGTGGGATCTCTTGAAACTGCAAAGCTTGTACACTGGAAAGGACACTGTCATTCGGACAGTGGCAACCTACAGAATGAAAAAAGTACTTTGTTTTGTTTTTACCAATTCCCTGTTTAGTAGAGGCTATCCGAAATACAGAGAGAATATCCAAAATATATCAAGGAACTGACATCAAATAAATAAACAAAAACTATTGAAAATGGGGTACTAATCACAGAGTTCTCAAAAGAAAAAAAAACTAAAATAGCTGAGAAATATTTTTTAAAAAATGTTCAACGTCCTTAGTCTTCAGGGAAATGCAAGTCAAAAGTACTTTGAAATCTTATCTTACAGCTATTAGAATGGCTGAGGTCAATAAAACAAGTGACAGCTCATGCCGGTGAGGATGTGGAACAAGGAAAACATTTTGCTGGTGCAAGTGCAAATTGCCACACTCAGTATAGAAATCAGAGTGGAGTTTCCTTAGAAAGCTGGGCTCCATCTACCTAAGATCAAGCTATGTTACGCTTGGGCATATAACCAAAGAAAGCTTCATCCTACTGAAGAGAAATGTGTTCAATTATTGCTGTTGCTCTAATATTTATATTAGCCAGAAACTGAAAATAAGCTAGATAGCTAGATGCCCCTCAACAGAAGAATGAATAAAGAAAATGCAACACATTTATACAGTGGAGTGTTACTCACCTGTTTAAAAAAAATAACAAAATTCACAGGTAGTTGGATGGAGCTAGTGTATTTTTTGTCAATGTGGATTATGTGTCAGGTAAATAATTAGAAATTTGTTCTTACTTTCATAGTACTTATTTATGGGCATATTCATTCATTTATTGATTGTAAAGAAGGTCATTTTGACTGCAAAACAAAATCATACACTTTTGTTATCTTAAAGTCACTTTCTGTCTCTGATCTTTCTTCTGAGGAATATTGCCTGCCCCAATAGAGTTGGGATATCCAGGATTTTGTTGATTGTCCAGTGGACATTAGGAGAAATTATTTGGTATAGAGTATTTAATAAACAATTGGATCTTGGAAGAGAAATCCACTAAACAAAGTTTTCAAATTCTCCACTAACGATTCTTCTGAGCATTTAAATCAAATATACGATTGTCCCTACAGGAAAGGCGCTGAATAGTGTTCCTTCCAAGCTCATTTGACCATGCATTCTTTTCTCCCAAATGTGTCCCCTTGGGAAAGAAAGATGTAGAAGCCGAGATTAGCATGGACATTTAGGAAAGCTTTTTAAAAATTAAATGGAACTGTAGCTCGGGTGTTGATGTGTACTGTCCGTGGTGGTGGTGCATGCACCGTTCCGAGACTCATTTTCTTCAGCTGCAAGATGAGAGTAAGAATGCTTACGCCAACTCTAAGAATTGATTTTTTTTTGAAATAAATTCTATGAAAATGTCCTATAAAATTGTAATGTATTTTAATTATACAGGCATAATGCATTAGGAAAGTAATGGATCTCCCTCTTAAACACTGGTCTCATTAGCAACATTTAACCTACTTATTTCATTTGCATTTTAAAATTTATTTACTTTCTTATTTTTATTTATTTATTTTTTAATTTTCAGAAAGGGCCTCTCCATGTAGGCCCTTGGAACTCACTATGTAGGACAGACTGGCCTGGAGCTCATCCCTCCCTCTCCCTCTGGAGTGCTGGAACTGAAGCTGTGTACCATCCCACCCAGAGACTTACTGACTCTTCTGTTGACTTTAGCCTGGTTCTCTAGACCCCTTGATTCCACCAGAGTTGTTCTTTTTTAAGACACTGAAGTTGTAAAGTAGTAACATGAGAAGTTACAGCTCTGAAGTTATCAACTACACAAGAAATAGATCATTATTTACAACCAGTTCATGTCTGGATTCTTGTACTAGATAGGACTCATGTTAAGGCTTTCATTGCATGTGAAATACCACAACATCATGCTTCTCACTTGGATTAGGGATAAAAACGATAAGAAATGAGCTAAAAACTTTAAGGACTTTGAGTTTTACCCTCCTTTATAGTCTTAACTACATGGCTATCATTGAGAATAAAGCCCAAAAACCACACACACACACACACACACACACACACACACACACACACACAAGTAGGTTAGTCTGATTTTTAGTGCTACACTAAAACCTGATGCTGAGTAATATATAACAAACAGAAATGTATTCTCTCCCAGTCTTAGAGGCTTCAGAATCCACTATCAAGTGACTTCAGGTTAAGGATATGGAGTTGCTATGTCCCATCTCCATTTTTCCTATATACAAGTTGACATCATGACCATCTCCCCATATCTTGGAATATAACTATATCTAAAAATAGGACCTTTAAGGAGATGCAAGTATACAGAAGAGCCTTATTGCATGATGAGTTTCTGTGGAAGAGATTAAATTAGGAACCACACACAATTTAAGGAACAACCCCACGTGAACACAGCTAGACTGAACCCATTTTGAAGTTAGGATAGAAACCTTAGAAGAAATCTTGAGCTTGGAATTTCTATTCCCAGAAGCATGAGAAAATGAATTTCTGTTATTTAAGCAAGCAACTCTGCTATTTGATTATGGAAACCCAAGGGAAATGGACACAGTATTGAAATATTTAACTTTTTAAAGCTTATTTTCTGTGAAACTACATAGGGGAACCAACCATAGCATTATTAAGACTTCAAGACAAAGGAAACTCAATATGAACAACTCTTTTGTCCACTTGTGTTTGGTCCTCTGTAGTTGAATTTACCTTCCTGTATGCCACTGTTATCCAGTAAAAGTTTATGTGACTTACTTGCAAATGGATTCTCTGGAATTCTACCTTAGAGTAGAATATAATAGTTCAAAGTAAAGTTTGGTGCTGATAGCCTGCAGTCAAGTCCTGATCACGCTGTTGTACAAATCATATGTAAACTAGGTATTCAACGAATGCCTCTTCTTAGGGCTGGCATGAGGAGTAAAGAATTGAACACGTGGGAGGTTAATGCCAGGGCCAAGAAGTGGGAGTGGGTGGGTAGGGGAGCAGGGCGGGGGGGAGTGTATAGGGAATTTTCGGGATAGCATTTGAAATTTAAATAAAGAAAATATCTAATAAAAAAAAAAGGTGAAAAAAAAAAAAAAAAAAGAAAACTGATTACAGGACCATAGTATGGGTTTGTTGAACTTGCAATTCACATATCAAACGCCAGGGGGCGGCGTGGCTGCCCAGTCCTGGCACTTGGTCATGAACTAGCTAGTGTCTGAGAACTAACAGCTGTCTAGATCTGTATGGAAATAAAGTGAACTTAAAATCTCTGTGCAAGCAATTTTATACTAGACCACGGAAGCCTATGTAAGAGAATAGCTTAAAATAGATTGAGTATGTTAGATGTTTTCTGTCATGAATTTTTCAAATCATGACTCCATGATTTGCTGACCAAATAGCCAAGGGCAAGATGCCTATTTTTTTTTTTTTATAAGACTCAACTTTCTTACCTGAGAACTATTACAATCATATAATTTTCAATTTTCTTTTTCTGTTTTTTTTTTTTCTCGTGACAGGACCCAGGACCCTGTATTCTCACCGCTGAGCTGTGTCGCTACAATGTTTGACAACATTTTTTTTTCACTCCTATTTTATGCCAGGTATTGGCTCACAATATATTAAAAATAAGTATTATATATTTTTTTACCCTTGGGGGAATTTAGGGGACCAAGGGGGGTTATTAGAGAAGTAGAATGGATACGACATAAAAAAGTGTAATAGAATGTGTGACTATGCATAAAGTATATCATACACATATATAGAAACACAAACATATTTGTCACATTGCATATCGATGTATATTAAAAGTGAAAAAAAGGCCAGAAACCCTGACATTCAACAAAGCTCATATTCTAGGTCTAGTGAACAGCTGCATCACTTGCGGTCAGATCCAAGTTGGTACCAGGATGCTGAAGTGTCATTTGCTATTCCAATTTTCACAGAAATTCAAAAGTCCCAAAGCAAAATGGTTTCTACAGCAAGGCTTACAGAAGTCCAGCATTACTGGGCTCTCAAAGTGACTGTCAAACAGCCGGATGCTTTGACTGCATCCATAATGCAGGCTTCTGAGGGTGTGGGGATGGGTTGGAATTTCAGATGGTTTGAAAAAGGCAAATTTTACAAGGAGAGATTTTGCAGAGAAGTGCGCATCCACATCAAGTTGGAGGACAAGCAATGCTCTTTATGAGCACCTTCAGAAACATCACTGACCTGAGCTTATAGACCCGAAGTACATGAAGTTGGTGTGAGTGTACCACAATAGGCCTGCAGTGAGCAAGGGACAGAAAGACAGCTACACTAAAAAGTGCATGCCTTATCGCTGACCTCCCACAAAGCACCAGTTTCCTGTGGACCGGATGAGAGCTCTAAAGGTGCTAGGAATCTCTTTGTAGAAGGACACTGATATTCTAGAGACAATGCACCAGACATGCACCGGATACCCAGCAGGAACCTTTGAGTCAGGCCTTGGCAATGTCCCAGTCTGAAAGCCTCAGAAGTATCTTAAAGGACACCACGTCGTGGCTGGGGAAATGACCTGGTTAATTAAATCACATGCTTGGTAAGCATGCGGATATATATATATATATATATATATATATATATATATATATATATATTTTTTATTTATAAGGCTGGCCTCGAACTCAGAAATCCACCTGCCTCTGCCTCCCAAGTGCTGGGATTAAAGGCGTGCGCCACCAACGGACCTATATTTTAATCTCTAGAACCCATGTACAACATACTGAATCCTGTAATCCCAGTGCTTCTGTAGAGGAATGGGAGGAGGACACAGAAGATGGCTGGGAGCTCACAGCAAGCTAGTCTGATGTACACAGAGACTAATAAACCAAAGACTTTGTCAAAGAAAGAAGGTGACTTGTGCAGTTAGGCATGTGTGGTTCAAATGTGCCGTGCGTGCAGGCATGCGTGTGCATGCACACACGCACACACACCTGCTACATAAAAAAAGTACTGAAGCTCATCAGCCCAGGTAGTCCAGAACTTATGTCTCATCCAGGCAAGGAGAACTTTCCACTCCATTACTTTTCTACCCAACTCATTCCCACTCCACATCTAGATCGAGGCCATCGGGAACTATAGACAGAGGACACAAGGAAAGGGAATGATGAACGCCCTTTCTCTATCTGTCATCCTTCTCCATGGGTCTTTACAGCTCAAAGAAGATCTATGCTGTGGTTTGCAAGGAGCCTTGATTCTGAAGAGAATGTTGAACACTAATACACTGCGCTAAACATATTATTTATTAAAAGGGGGAATATTCTTGTATCAAGGAGAGATTATGACATGGATGCTACTTTTAAAAATTAATTAGTATTTTAATAATTTCATATTATATTTGAATATACATATTCTCATTCATCCTTCTACTCTCTCCAATCCTAATCCCACTTCCACAAATTCTACTTTCCTCGAAAAGTTCCCATTCTATGTTTATGTGTGTGCACTCGTGTGTGTGTGTGTGTGTGTGTGTGTGTGTGTATGTGTGTATGTGAGTGTGTGTGTGTATGCTTTGTGACCCCCATTAGATTTAACCAGGGTCACTTGTATGGGTACAGAGGTGAGGTTATCCACTGGAGTGCAAAAATCTCTTCAGTGGCCATATCATTAAAGACAGTGGCTTTCTCTTCTCCAGTTACCCTGCACTGCCATTAACTACTATGAACCAGGGCAGGAAAGTGATCTCAGAGCTCCTTCCCTATGATCATGTTATGACTGTAACTGGCTCAGGCTTATGAGGACCTAGCCAGGTACCTGCTGCTATTGTGAGCTCATGAATACCATGGCCATGTCCTAACATGGTCCAGATTAATGACATGGAGACCTTTTATTAAGTAGGAAAGCTTGGCCTTAGGTTAGGCTTCTCGCAACTAGCTGTTATAACTTAAAGAACCCATTCACTCTCAGCTACGATCTGCTACATGGCTCATTACCTCTGAGTACCAGCACTCGCTTCTTCCTCCATATCTGGCTGGTGAATCCCTCTCTTCATGTCTGACTGGCGAATCTCCCGCCTCAGGCTCTTTTCCAGAGTTCCTAACTGCCTGGAAGTCCTGCCTCTCCTCTCCTTCTTTGCTACAGGCCATTCAGGTCTTTACTAAACCAATCAGAAGGTGTTGGAGGGAGCATTTGCAAAATATGATGCAGCCATAAGACCGTGCAGAAAAAAAATCACCCCAACAGACCTTGAGTATAACTATAAATATTTAAAGGGAATTTTGACGTATCCACTTAGTATAACAAACAAATGTAATAAGACTCATCCCTAGTGCTATGACCTCCCAAGGGATGGACTTCTACGGAGCAGGTATCAGATACAATCAGAAATCATCTAGTTACCTCCATAACAGTTGTGCCACTATTACACAGATACATGTACCTTTCTAGGTTTGTACCTTGGTGTGCAAGGACTAAATCTAGGGTAGACCATTGCATCCATGTAAATATAATTACCAAAACTATGCATTGCCAAAATGACAGTATCTTCAGTAAATGATGCTGTAAAACTTGTAAATCAATCTGTAAAACAATAGAACATTCTCTATCTCTTACCTTGTACAAAAAATAAACTACAAATGGATCAAGGATACCAACATACGATTCAAAATACTATAAACTTCCAGATGAAAAAGTAGGAAGTTTGAGTCAACATGTAGGCACGGGTAAGGACTTTCTAAATAGGACGTTAGTAGAACAGGAAAGAGTACCAGTAGATGATAAGCAGCATGTCATAAGAAGCTGAAGGGGCCTATCCATCAAATAAAGAGATGGCGTAAAGAATGGGAAAATTTTTGTCTGCTATGCATCTGATAGAAGATTAGTATCTAGAATTACTATGTAAAATGCCCAAAAACTAAACATCAAGAAAACAAACAACC
>NC_034594.1:74366865-74376865 GCF_900095145.1 Mus pahari | reverse complement strand
AAAGATGTTTTCTCTGCTATGTGGAATGTAGAGTTTGGTTTTGTACGTGTGAGTACATGTGTGGACTGAGTGTGAATACAGGCTCAATAAACTGGAAAGGGGCCAGTGAGGTGGGGAAGAAACCCTGTGTTGAGCAAGGAGTGTGATAGAGCCCTGGTGGGAACGGAAACAGAAGGGAGTTACTGTGTGGAGGAAGAGGAGGGGCAGGAGGTGCTGGAGGTTTCAGAGCAGAGGGGGAAGCCGGCCAAAGCATAAGTGAAAATGCTTGAATCGAAACACATTATTTTGTATTTTAATTTCTTAATAAAAAATGTCAAGTGCTCAGATTTTTCTTTTCTTCTTCCTTCCAAAGTTTATTTGGAAATTTAATTAAAAGTTTCTTTCATAGTTTAGCATGAAAATGTTAAACAAAATTACAAGACATTAAGCAAAGATACCAGAAATTCCAATAACACACAATTTCATCAAGCAGAGGAAAATCTCCAATCATTTAGTGCACACCTTTTCACAGACCTTCTCTTATAAGGATTTTTATATTTTTGTTTGAATAAATTGAGTTTAATGAATATTGTACTTGGAAACCTGCTTTTTATATTTAACGTCACATAAATGTCTTTCTACATTAATAAATATGTTTTACATCATAGTTCATCCTGACTTATGTAACCCACAGCTGTTAGGAAATTTGATCATGTATGAATCTTGATATTATAAACAATAAAGCAGGTGTCACAGATCAATTACAGAATCTTCCTCCCTCCCTCCCTTCCTACTTCCCTTCCCTACTTCCTCTCTTCTTCCTTTAACAGGAAAAGAAGTACTTGCAGGGAGCCAACAGGAAATGCTTAGTCACTTACAAGAAGGCCCAGGAGACTGCTGAGACATTGTGCAATGCTTGACAGGTTTGTGCAAAGCATGCTGGGGCAAGGGGATGGGCTAGGAGATTGAAGGAAGCAAAGAACCTAGACCACAAAGGCCACAGAGCCACTGTTTACTTGTTAGCAGATGTGAGGATGAGGAAAGTCCAGGGTCTATAGGAAGAGAAAGGCCAGAGGAAGACTCCAGAATGGGGACTCTGTGTGGCATATTTCTTATCTTATCTGTCTTTCAACACACTTCAGTCAAGGGTCCACCTGAACTACACACATTATTTGTGACTTCTGTGACCCTGTGATGATTTAGCACTGAGGATCAAAGTTTTCCATGTGCCTCTGCAAAGGTTTCAAAACAGCATCTCTGAGATGGTTGTTACTGAACAGTATGTGAACCAAAGAGCAGATTTATGACTTATGGAACTGAGTCAGGAGAATGCATCTAAATTTCCCAAGTAATAAAGCGACGTAGCACCTTATAAGGAAGGCGTGACCATCATACCGCTTCATAATGGTTCTTGACATGATAAGTTGTTGATTAAGCTTGCTAGCTTGTGGTGGCAACCTCCCTTCCTTAAAAGGCCCTAGTTGGAAGATTCTAGGAAAAGGTGAAGCAGAGAGGTTCTCCCTGGGGAGAGAGCCTTTTAAACTGAGCACTTACTTGTTCAAAGGACGAGAAAGGATAGGCTGAGGAACTGATCATCCTCACTTGGGAATACTTGGGGCGCTTCTGGGTTTTCCAGGAATGCATCAACATGAATAGTTCTGAAGTCTCCAGCTTCCAAGGCTTGCACACTTTCACATGATGCTAAGGAAGCCGGCTCATAATATTACAATGCTTTGTTTACTCCTGATATAGCTGTCTCCTGTGAGGCTCCGCCAGTGCCTGGCAAATACAGAAGTGGATGCTCACAGTCATCCACTGGACGGAGCACAGTGTCCCCAATGAAGGATCCAGAGAAATACCCAGGGAGCTGAAGGGGACTGAAGCTCCATAGGAGGAACATCAATATGAACTAACCAGTACCCCCAGAGCTCCTTGGAACTATACCACCAATCAAAGAAAACATATGGTGGAACTTGTGGCACTAGCTATATATGTAGCAGAGGATGGCCTAGTCAGTCATCAATGGGAGGAGAGGCCCTTGGTCTTGTGATATCTTAACTTTTGATATGATCTCTTTGGTATTTCTTTTTCTTTTTGTTTTCTTCTATAAAACTTGTGGGTATTTTAGCATTCCATTTTGATTTATCTACGGTGCTTTTACAGTTAATCCCCTTTGAAGAGATTTGAGGGGCTGATTTCAGTATACACTGCTGATGTGCAATACTGATGTATGCACATGTGGTGTTATCATTTCATTAGCTAAAATATAATTTAGGAACGTTTCCATTTCTCCTCCTCCTTTTAAATGCTAGAGGATCTATAGTGCATGTATATCAGAATAACATCAGATGTTATAATATTTTCTCCCCTTGTGGAGGATTATTTAGAAAATGCAAAAAGGAAGGGAAATCTGCATGGTAATACCCATGAATTTTCTCACTTAATCTTAACTCTCCTCCCCCACTTTGTTTGGTGTGCGAGTGCTCCTTCTGTTGTCTTACTTCTGTTTAAATTTCCCTTCAAACTATTATCAAGGGGGCAGGGGTCCAACAGTAACAGTATCTTTCAGTTTATATTACCTGTGAACACCTTGATTTTCCCGTCACTCCTGAAACATATTCTGACTGGACATAGGATTTGGGGATGGCAGCTCTGTTCTTTCAGGGTATGAGAAATGTACCGGTGCCCTCCCTGGCTTCCCCTGAGAGGGCTCCTGTCACTCAAGTGATTTTTCTGCTACAATGAAACAAACGTTCCTTCTCGTTGCAAGGCTTCCTGGACCCTTGTTTCCTCTGAAGTTGGCTTCTAATATATCCTTTCCAGTTTTTCTTAGGCTTTTCCTCCGGACTTCTCTTAGCTTCTAGACACTTCAGGGTTGTGTGTCTGTCTGATCTGGGAAGTCTCCAGTCCTGAAGAGAAAAGCCATCTCTCTCAGTACTGGGCCTCCCTCTGCTTTGCTACATGTCTTGTCACAGTTCCATAGGTCTCCAAGATTCCACTTATTTTTTAGTCTAGTGTCTCTCTATCATTGAGGTTGCCCCATTCCCACTGTTTCTAATTCCAAATTATTCTAATTTCTAATGATTTCCTCAGTCATCTCTGCTGTGCTATCAAGCTCAACAACTGAAAACTTTTTGTTTCCCATGATCCCTTTTCAGTTTCTAACATCTCATTTCTCCTTCTATCTTCTATTTCTTTGCTGATTGTTTCTTCTTTTATTTTTCTCACTGTCTTCCTCTTCCCCATTCTCCTCCTCCTTGATTTTTTTCCTCTACTGCTCTGATTGACACCAAACCCTGGGCTTGGATGCCCCCCTCCCCAGACACTCTGCCAGCCAGCATACATCAGAAACACCACAGTTTGTATTTTCCATCCATTTCAAGCATATTTGTAATTGTTAAATTTTTCTATGAAGATTACTTTTAAATTTAATGAGGCGACTTCAGCATATATCTTATCTCCTATTGATTGTATATCACTCAGCTTGGCATTTTCTGGTTTTGCTACAGGTACCTTTAAACCTGAAACTTTTACATATTATATTGTGTGACTGTGGATTGTATTTAAGCTTCAGATCTTACCCAATTCTCTGTACCTCAGGTGGCAAGGGAAACAAAGTTGCCATTAGCAACAAAATCTTCATTCAGCCTTTCTTGGCCCTAATGGGTGGAGGTTTGTGACTGCCACTACTGACGCCACATGGATAGAATCATTTTGTTACTGTTCCTTGATACCTTTAGGCTAGCACCACCAGGATCATGGTTCCAACTTGCAGGGGGGTGTGGGGGGCAGGAGGATATACATACAGATGCCAGATGGTATGGATGTACAGATGGTATGGACTTATTAGGTGTCTGCCCCTGGCGCTGTAAGGAGTAGGGGCACTGTCTGCTCCTCATGTAACCTTCATTGACCCTGTCCAGATTGTGGGTGTTGGACTCTTACAGCCAGCAAAGGGGACGCTTCTGTCTCCCTGCTTGGTCTCTGCTCCTGTGGCTCAACGAAAAGGTTTTAAAACGAATTCATCCATCAGAGTTTCGTTGGGGTAGACCGGTTATTTATGGAATGTCTCTGTGTTGTTAGTATGTTCTTCCCCTTGCCCTGCGGTCAGAGAGAATGGGACTTTGTTGGTATTTTCTTTTTTTCCCTGTGCCCACTGATATTTCTAAATCATTACCTTTTCTGACATCATTTCTGTGGTAGGTGATACATTTAAAAAAAAAAATTCCTGGGAATCAACAACTGCAAGTGTGGGGTGGGCTTCCAGTATCCAGAACTGGTGTTCCTTTATAGACCTAACAATTTTCTTGTATTTGTTTAATATATAATGTCCAGAATTTTGTGTTATATTTTGTTGGGGGGGGGCTAGGAAAAAAATCTATCCACTTCATCTTCCCTGACAAATCTCTTCATGTAATTTTAACTACAATGAAGAGAAAACTATTTTGATGGTAGTTTTTAGATAATGCTATAATACAAAACTATTTTATCATCTATGTTTATTTATTATCATAGTCAGAGGTTTTTCCCTCTTTGGGGGGGGAAGGGCTTGATTTGGTGTCTTGGGGTTTCTTTGATGTGAAGAGGCACCATGGCCAAAGAAACTCTTTTCTTTTTCCTTTTTTTTTTTAATTAGATTTTTTTTAATTTACATTTCAAATGTTATCCCCTGTCCTAGTTTCCCCTCCGAAAATACCCTATTCCCTCTCCCCTCCTCCTACTCATCAACCCACCCACTCCTGCTTCCTGGCCCTGGCATTCCCCTATACTGGGGCATAGAACCTTCACAGGACCAAGGGACTCTCCTCCTATTGATGACCAAATAGGCCATCCTCTGCTACATATGCAACTAGAGCCAAGAGTCCAACCATGTGTTTTCTTTGATTGATGGTTTAGTCCCAGGGAGATCTGGGGTTACTGGGTAGTTCATATTGTTGTTCCTCCTGTGGGGCTGCAAACCCCTTCAGCTCCTTGGGTACTTTCTCTAGCTCCTTCATTGGGGAACCTGTGCTCTGTCCAATGGATGGCTGTGAGCATCCACTTCTGTATTTGTCAGGCACTGGCAGAGCCTCTCAGGAGACAGTTCTATTGGCTCCTGTCAGCAAGCTCTTGTTGGTATCTGCCATAGTGTCTGGGTTTGGTGGTATTTCCATTCTTTCTTACTGAGCCTCATTCTTTATACACTTTCTCCTGAAAGTAAATACCATTATTTCTTTAGCTAGGCTCCTATAAATAAACCTTTTTTTTTCCCCTAATGATGCTGTAATGAATGACATCACATACGTTATTTCATTGCAGTTATTTCAGTAAAATACTACCGAATATTAAATTCAACTACCAATATTTCACAATACAGAAATCAGCAGTACAAGGTATTCCTTTGGGGTCCACTAAATTTTCTTCCTTTATGAAAATACATTGTATGTTCCAAGACTTAGAGATAGAGAGCCCGGCCCCTATTTCCCTCTCACAATGTCAATGAATGTCCTGATGTCTGAAGGTCTTTCCTTGAAGGAGAAATTCTTGAATTTTCTTATAGTTCAGGGTCCCTCAGTTGTTGTGTTTTCCAGTTAAGTTGGTGATTGCCAGCCTTAGTGCCTATCCAGTTTTTGTGCACTTCAGTTAATGTCTGCATTTGAAGATTTGTGGGTATCTGAGGAGTGTCAGAACAAGTTTAGGGGAGCATGCTGCTTACTTAAAAAAAAAAGGAATAAACCTTTCCTAGAGAAAAAACTGCAGGTCAACAAAAATTTACACACAGTTTTCTTGACTATTTGAAATGTTTTCAGAATTCCTTTCTTTCTGGCCTTTAACAGAAACAACAAAATCAAGCCATACTTCCAAGCTCATTCTTCAGCAACTTTTTAAAAAGTGACAGCAGTTTGTACAAATCTTAATTAATAACCCCTAATAATGATGACACTTCATTGAGTTTACTTCTATGACAGGAATATTATGATCATCAGGCTCCATAAAGGGAAATTTCAGAAATTTCTCCTCAACTGATCATGGAATTAAAATTTTCAAGTTTATGCATTCATTATTTGAAATTCTAAGCTCAATTTTCCCATATAAACATATCCTCAGAGAATCATAGAAAGAATTATAGACAGTTTTACAACCAAATTATAATTCCACAATTACTTATCTGCCTATTTAGTTGGCCTTATTTCTTGCAGGCTGGGGCAAGACTGTATCTTCTCTCTGTGCCTCCAGTATGTAACACAGATCTGGCACACAGTGTGTCTTCTATAAGTCAGGATAGGAATGAGTTTGAATGTTCTTAGGTCTCTCTCTCTCTCTCTCTCTCTCTCTCTCTCTCTCTCTCTCTCTCTCTCTCTGTTCATCTTCCTTTATATCCTTGCCTTATCTGTTTAACTGAATGTTACTAGAAACTCAGGCTTTGTCTTACACAAGCTTGTATCTTCTCTCTCTCTCTCTCTCTCTCTCTCTCTCTCTCTCTCTCTCTCTCTCTCTCCCTCCCCCCCTCTCTCTAGAGATTCCTTCTCATGAAGGTAGATCCATTTCTACAACTTCTCCCTAGCTTCCCAAGAAAAGAATTCTGATGGGGAATTACATCATGTTTGCTCAATTTGGTTGGTCCCCCATTTTCCTGAGGATAGGTCCCCTGCAAACAAGACAGTGATCCTTACGTAGTCTTTAAAGAGGCTTTTCTGACCCAGTGTTGTTTATGATCATCCTGAAATATGTGGCTGTTGGAATGGGACACTAAACTGTTTTCCATGTTGTAGAAACAACATGGCTGTGTTTGGGTTATGCCTTTGTCTTATTTCTCAGTTGTTTGGAGTTGGGTAGAAAAATTCTATCACTGACCTCAGAATTATCTACAAAGGAACTGAGGCCAGCCGAAGTAAAGCTAATTAGAAAAATCCAAAGATTAGTTCTCCGAATGCTTGTCACATAGGGAGCACACGCAGGAACTTAGCTCCAAGGCTTCTGTAACTGGCCATGGCAGTCAACCTGAAGTACCACAACAAACTACTGTCAGAGCAGAGGGGACTTCTCTTGTTGTTTACAAGAGTTTCTCTCATTTATTTTTGTTTCCTTTTTTCTTCTTTTCTGTCGCAGGACATGTTAAAAAAAAGTTCCCTCACTACACCCAGCTACTCTCTGCCCCGCAGTCTTGCTGCCTCTTGGCTAGCACCAGTTGTCAGTCTTCCTTTCTCTGGCTTGCTTGTCTCAGAGCCACCCATACCTTCTCAGCCATCCACCCCCTGTAGTTGGAGGTCACAAATCCCTTACCCCAGTAAATCAAAACTCTAGAAGTTTATAATTAGTCAGACTTACATATCAATAAATTCTCAATTCTCAAGATGCCCAAATAATAATTTCAGAGCCAATTGATAATGGTATAAATTGCCCACCTAGATAAGACAAATTGTCCTGTAATTATACATCCCTTGTAAGATATTCATAACTACCTGTGGCCATTTAAAGCCACTTGGAATCTGGATTGTCTTGTTCCTCCTCCATCTTCCTTCTTTCTCTACCTGTCTCCGTCTCTGCCCCTGAAACTCTTAGCGCCGCTTCCCTTTTCCCTGTCCAATCACAAACTTCTTGCTGTATTGATTGGACAGGGAAAATTCTGCTACACTTTTCTTTTTTTTTTTCTGCTACACTTTTCTATCTTTATTGTTTTGTTTCCAGACAGGGTTTCTCTGTGTAACAGCCCTGGCTGACCTGGAACTCATTCTGTAGACCAGCCTGGCCTGGAACTCCCAGAGATCCACCTGCCTCTGCCTTCTGAGTGCTGGGATTAAAGTTATGTGCCTCTAGAGCCTGGCTGTCTATCTTTTTTTAAATATATATATAATAAAATTAAGATTTAGATTTTCCTATGCAAACCATGAGGTTCTGTATTTTTCTGCCACCGGTTTTAATTATCTGACCCACTGTTAGGTCACAGGATGAACCCTTTGATCTTTATCCAGAGGTTGACTCATAAACAGATTCTTGGCATCTAGGGATACCAGAGAGCGGTGGGAAGCCCTGAGGTCTTGCTTACAGGATTCACCAACCTCCTTCCTGCAAATGTCCTCACCATGGCTGGTTACAAACCACTGGCTTTGGAAAAACAATACAAAGTTCTGAGTTGGCTAAAATCTCCAGGAGGTCCCCATCTGATAAAAATAAGCTAACTCTGACTAAACACTACAATGTCAGTCCCAGGGGCCATCCAGCATAGAGAAATGGGCAGTCTCTGCCAGCACCTGAGGAGAGGTTTGACGGCAAAAGAGTACACAGTGTCAGGAGTCAGGACAACTCCTTCGGTGAAGCTAACAACCTCAAGGGATAAGTCTGGCTGAGAGGCGACAGTAAAGAATGCTCTGTGCAGAAGGTGATTGTTCCCATCCTGCACTGACAAGAGGTCCGATACACGTGTGAACCATATACTGTCTAAAGGGAGCTGAAGGGCAGCCTGGAATCTCTCTTAAGCTTGCACCCACATTTCCCACCTCATGCCTGAAAGCTTTGGTCAACAATTCAGACATATTCCATATAAGCTCCTTGTGCTTCCCAACACAACATGGTCCACGACAATCGTCACTTCTTAATTGCAACATGGATGATATGTTGAAGCCTTAGTTTATGTCTTCCCGCTCCCAACATACACTTGGGACTTAGCCTCATGTGACAGGGAATAGAGGTACTGCCTTCAGGATATTTCTTCCTATGCCTGTAGTTGCCCAAAGACTGTATCCCAGAAACCAAACAGAGGAGGTTGGCAGACCAACTGGAAAGACAGGAAGACGAGGAAGGCCTTTCCGGAGAGGTTTCTCTGTAGCTGGAACGGAGGACAAGAGAGCAGCAGTCCCGGGATGATGCAGCCCGAGGTCCAGCTCTAAGGACACCTCAGGGTGCTAAAGATGAATGACTGAGGATGTGCAATGCTCAGCAGCATGGCGCCACATCTCAGTATTGCTTTGGCTTTAAGGAGTGAAGAGAAGGAAAGAGCCAGGCATGGTGTCACACATCTTTAATCTCAGCAGTTGGGAGACAGAGACAAAAGGGTCTCTGTGAGCCAGCTGGAGGGCAGCCTGCTCTTCATAATGAGTTCCAGGCCAGCCAGGACTAAATAAAAAGAGACCCTGTCTCAAACGACATCATCAACAACAAACGAAACAACGAAATGAAGAATGGAAAGGACCTGAAAGGAAGGGGTCAAATATTTAAGGCAGGGCCATCCCATCCATGGACACGCACACTGTGATACATGGCTGTAAGTGGCAGTTCTGGAAAGGACCAGGGAAATGAGCGATTGATAGATGAGATAGTCTAAGGGACGCCTGTGAGCATCAGGGCAGGAGGAAAGCAGATTCTGTGGTACACTTCTCTTTCTCCTTGCCATAGATGCCTCTTCTGCAGTTACCTTCTGCTGCCGTGGGGCCTGCTTCCGTAAGACTGATTTCGCCCCCTGATCCCAGGAGCCTCCACCTTCATTTTTTCAGTTAGGGGCTGTGGAGTAGTATCTCAGACCCTTCACTGTGGGAGACCTCTACTTGGCATCTGAGCTTTGCTGCATTCAGTTAAGGTGCTGGTAGACATGCCATAGCCTGTACGTCTTTATGGCACCCTGCTGGAAACAAGATGGTTTTTAAAGAGGCGATGTGGTGTTTCTTGCATTGTAGTTTCAGATTTGATCATCATCATTATTTTTTTTTTTAAGTTCACTTATCCTGTTCTTTCAATCTGGCTAAGTGGTAATCTATCAATGAATAATTCTTCCCAGACAAGTGACATTTGAGAAGTGATTTTTTTGGGGGGGAAGGGGGAGGAAGGATATTTCAAGGCCAAGATATAACCTCAGAGGTGGCATTTGAGATACAGCACCTGAGCCCTAGGTTCTGAAAGGCTTTTTGGATTACAAGTTCAATTTAACATTTGGGACCACTCTTTTTAAAGCATGTCTGTCTGTCTGTCTGTCTGTCTGTCTGTTTTCTCTCGCGCGCTCTCCCCCTTTCTCCTCTCCTCTCCTCTCCTCTCCTCTCCTCTCCTCTCC
>NC_034594.1:74327665-74366853 GCF_900095145.1 Mus pahari | reverse complement strand
TCCTTTCCTTTCCCCTTCCTTCCTTCCTTCCTTCCTTCCTTCCTTCCTTCCTTCCTTCCTTCCTACCTTCCTTTCTTTTTCTTTCTTTCTTCCTGGATTAACTTTTTCTTAGTGGGACATCCAGAAAGCTTTGCAAAGTGTCTCCATCTTGCTTTCTTTTTTCATAGGCACACATATATTCTGAGGGGCCCCCACATATTCTAAATATGACAGTCTCTAACATAACCATCATGAACCACATATAAAGCTATCGTGAGCTATGCTGGCCTAGTGAGTTGGTTTAGGTATTCATTATGACACTGGAGAACTAACCTAACTTTTGATTGGGTGAAGAATCTCAGGGGTGGGAACCTAGAGTGGGAGACAGCTGGAGACAAGGCTACCTTTGTGCCTAATGAACCGAGAGACTAGTCTGAACTTTATTGCTTCTGGCCAAAGAACATTGCTAAAATTTCAGAACAAAGGCCAAGTTACAAGGTGTTCTCCTAAAAAAAAAAAAAAAAAAAATATGAGTTCAGACAGGACAAAATGAAACCAAGCTTCTTGAAATAAAATATAATGTTTCCAGGGTAGTTTTATAAGAATGAACATCAGAATACACTGCTGTGACGGACGTTCAAATCTGTAATGACTTTGAGCATCTTTTTCTAAGGTACCCATGGGGGTGGGGTAAGTGGGGAGGGGGGAGCCACAAAACAACAGAACAAATAAATATATAAAAAAAATCTAATCACTTAAGCATTCAATACCTGTACAGTGTACTAGGGTCTATCTATATTTGATAAGTTACATGAATATCATGTTGGGGAAAAGTAACTGTTTGAGAACATCATGAATCTGGCCTCTTCCTTCCTTTTTCTGACACTTACATCAGAGCATATGAGAAGCAATTGAGTAAGTGTCCTTCAGTTACAGAGAAACCAGAAGCCACGTCTTGGACCCAGAGTATATTTATTAACCTTGGTATTGTTGGGGAGATATATAGACTCCGGAACAAGAACTATCTGCTTTAAGTTTGTATTAGTCTAGATGAAATTTATGTCTTTATATTCAGATAAAGCACCACTTAAAAGGCCACACAATGCAGGAACCTAAAATTACAATTTATAAATGCACAAACAGTTCAGCCATATAAAAGGTCTGTGACTTTAAGGAAGTAACTCATGTTTTCTGTCTTAAAGATGTGGTTGGCACCTAGAGCTAAATAAATATCAGCAAGTATTTGTATGCTGGGTTTAACCACAGGGGAGTGGCATATGGGCTGAGAAAAGAAAATCTTGTTGGGATGGCACCTCACCCAACCAGCGGTCTGGAGACTAAGGCAGAAGGGTTCTCCAGAGCTTAAGTTCAGCCTTGGCTACAGAGTGAGACCTTGTAAAGACAGAACAGGAAGGAAGGGAGGAAGGAAAAGAGAAGAGAAACAAGTGACTCAGAATTTGGTCTTCACCCCGCCCCCATATTTAGTTGTTGACATTTTTTTTATTATTTTTATAGTATAATTTGTAACTTCATGGGCTTCTGCTCTCCTCAACTTCTGATCAGCAGAAACTCAAAAATCACAGCCATCCCCACACAGCTCAGCACACCGCTCTGTGGGAGCCGTCCGCATTGCCAGGCCTGGGAGCTGCGGTTCCCCGGAGGGTGCGGCGGGCTTTGGTCCGGGAAGCAGTGTGGCATCACGCCGCCGCCTCGCGTCTCCGCAACAGCCTCGGGTTCCGCGCTCTCACGCCACCGGCCCAGCGCCTTCTCCAGCCGCCCGCCCAGCCGAGCGTGCGAGCCTGGCGCAGGAGGCGGGCTCTGCGCTTCCCGGCCTCGCCTCCGCAGCCGGCGGGAGGAGGCGGGAAGGCGGGCGGAGGCGGGGGAGGAGGCGGGACTACGGCGGGCCGTAGCTGGCGCCGAGCGCGGTGGGAGAGCAGCGGGTACCCGGCTGGCTCCGCTGGCGGCCTCTGCCCACACCTCGGCGCCGCAGCCCCGCGCCTCGCCCGCCCTTGGCTCCGGGGTCTGCGGCCGCCGGCTATAGAGGAACCAGCGGAACCCTGGACGACCGGTACGTTGGACCGGGAGCGCCACTCCTCCTGCAACCTTTTGTGCTGCAGAGGTGGTGGCGGGGATGGGTGGGGTACGCGCGTGAGTGTGGGTGCCCCAGTCAGCGAGCCACTGTGCCAGCCCCAGGCACGGCGCCGCCCCTTCCTCCTCGCCTCGTGTCCCGGCCGGGCGCGCGGTGTGTGCGCAGCGCCGGGAAGCCCCGGGCGGAGCGGGCCTCCGCGATGGCTGATGGCTCGGTGACACCGGGGCTGCGAGCGGCGCTGGTCCCTGAGCCTTGGTGCGGATGGCCGGCGTGGTGGTGGTGGGGACCGGAGCTTGGGGTGGGGCCCGAGCGGGTGCGAGAGCCCGCAGCTTCCTGGCACAGGGGTGGGGCCGGCGACGCGGGAGTGTGCGGCGCGGGTGAGTGTGCGGGGGCGTGCGCCCCGTGTGCGCGCGGCGGGCGTGCGGGCGAGCGAGCGGACGGACCGGTGAGCGGGCGGCCGGGCGTACGCTCGCCGCCGACCTGCGGTGCGGGGACTCTGTGACCCGGACCGACGCTCCCGCGGTGCCAAGGTGCGGAAGTCTGAGTGCGTCGGCGCGCGCCAGCTAGGCGGCTCGCCCTACCCGCAGCGCCAGGCGGCAGGCCCCGCGGAGGCCCATTGAGAAGTAGCGCTCGGCCGGCTTGCCGCGCCTCTGGCCCCCACAGTGTGCGAGCCACGGCTGCGGGCTACAGATAGCGGCCGGAGACAGCCCCTGGCGACCTTATCTCTGCCGCCAGTGCGCGCTGCACCCCGCGGGCGAGGCCGAGGCCGGTGCGGCGGCGGGTGACTTGACAGACGGACCGGCGGTGGCGGAGGAGCGCCTGTGGACTGGGGGAATCGCGACCCGGCGCTGGCCAGAAACTAAGGCGGCAGATGTCTCGGGCACCGCCACCCTCGCCCCACCTGTCGCGGGTGGACTTGGGGGCGGGTGGGAAGCCTAGGAAAGGGCGCCTGGCGGTGGCCCGCGCTCAGACCTTGAGAAGCGGCCCATTGTGAAGCTGCCAAAGTCGCTCTAGTGGTGGAATCTGCAAATCTCGGCCAGGAAGGAACCCAGTTCGCGAAGGGAAGGACGGCCGCGTGCTTTCCCCTTGGCAAGTGTCTGGCTCGCTAGAGACTCCCGGGCTCTCTGCCCACGCCGCTTTGCTTCGAGTGGGCTGAGGATTTCTTCAGAACCAGGGTTTTGTTTTCTCTCTCTCTCTCTGTGTGTGTGTGTGTGTGTGTGTGTGTGTGTGTGTGTATGTGTGTGTGTAAGTGGGGCTGGGAACACTGGAGATACTGGCACTGAACTTTTTCATCCTTCCAAGAGGAGTAATTATGGACAAGCAACACTGTACCCTGTTAGAGGAGGCTCCTAGCTGAAAGAGCAGAAGCCGTACAAGATCTCTGAGGTTTCTAAACTTCGCTTTATGTTGTTTTTCCTCAAAATGCCACTAGATAATTTCAGGTGCCGGAGCCTTTTACCGTGGTGCAACAAGGTAGACACTAAGGATTGGAAACGACTCTTTCACAAAGTTTATTTTCCCAATTAGTTCCAAATGTGGTTATTCTCCCCTAAGCTTTGGGCTACACAGTGTAGGTTTAGGTTATTTGAACGAAGGGATGCTCCACTGATTTGGGTGTTTTTATTATGAAACCTTGGATTAAAAACAAAACGGACAGGATGAAATGTAAGCGTTCATGACCACTGAGACTACTCAATTTTGGTAAGAATTGTTGCATGAAATGTGTTTTGGGTATGTTTAGTTGTAAATGGAACTGTTAGCACTAAGTCTCCCAGGTGTAAGCGATCACTGACATTACTAACAGCCAATTAGCTTCCATTTATGCATTACCATAGTTTCGAAGAGTAACTTAACATTTTGTCTTAAAAAGTAATTGGTGTGATGAGGACATTAGTTTCTAAACCCCGTTTAAGTTTTTCTTTCCTGATTTGAGGCCTCGGTTATTTTCCCAGTGAATACTCAAGTGTCCTTCAGCTCCAAGGATACCTGTGACTTTGTGGTTAGGTTTCCAGAAGAGGCAGGTTTCTTGTAAAGACTGTGGAGTAGACTTGTGGTTTCAACCGTTGTCAGACATGTTTGGAGTGAAGCGGAATATGATGTAGTAACGTGGACTTGATTTTAATTAGCAGAGATGGAAACCAATTGAATGCTGGGCTCTTTAAGGGACCTGCTATTAAGGGAACTGATACTAGAAAGAGGAACACACACGATTGTGTTTTTCTGAACCAATTATGGGTTGCCTTACCATGCTGGGAAGGTTGGCGGTTTGTTGGTAAGGTCAGAGGAGGTTTTTAAAAAGTCACACTGCACTTTATAACTGCTCTTCCAAGCCCTTAGTGACTTGGTTTTTTTTTACAAGCCACAGAAAGGTAAGAAGGTTGTAACTGGTCTCCATGGTGAGAGCACATGGGTTCCCCAAAGCATTTTGTTTTCCATTCGGTGTTCTAATCTGTCTGGCAGCTGAACCGTTTTAGTTCTGTTCAGTGTTTTTCTTCTTGAGGAATGTGTTGCTCCTTCATTTATTTTAGAGTAGCCTTTGAGAGCAGAAAATATTCTGATTACAAAACATTGTCACCAGTTGAAATGGAATTTCCCTTGCCCTGTGGTCCCTGCCCCCTATATATGCATACATATCCATCTATAATATAGTGATAAAATTTGGTATTTTTCTATTTTTTAATTAGTGGATCTGGGGTGAGACACAGATTTAGGTATTTAAGAGGAAAGAGTTTGTTTAGAACTGAAAATTTCCATGTGAGGCGTTCTTTGTTTTGTGGGAAAACAGAAAAATGGTGTCAGATGGTGTCCAAGTGTGCTGTTCCACGTTGGAGAATTTCGTCTGACATGGTGGTAGGCCTTTAAATCGGCCCCCACTGCTTTTATACACTTAAGAGATAGTGTTGAATGGCTGGATACACCATGGCTCTGTGGATGTGCCTTCCAAAGTACAGAAGTAGAAAGATTTATTTTCCATTACAAACCTCACACCTCTTTGCTGTTTTATACCTTGGATATGGTAACAATATGTTTGTCATCCAAAGATACTTGAGGATTCACGAGACTCCACAGATAATTATGCCAGGGAATAAATGAGTGAGATATTATTTTTTGAAGGACTTGATTAACTGCAATGATATGTATCACTTACCAGTTCATACTTTAAACTTTTCTACTTGTGGAGTCTTATTGCGATCACTGTTAGATATTTTCCCTTCTTTACCTGTGGCTTCCCTTTCCAGATGCAGTTGGCTGCCCTTGGCCGTGTTTAAGTTTCCTGTCGACATTATTTACAGAGTAATGCCATGGAGCATTCTGTTTGTTTCAGCTCTCTGTTTTGGAAACATTGTATCCTAAAGCTTTAGTTCTGTTCACCTTAGTCTGTTTTCCTCTGTAATTTTTTTTTTTTTTCTGCCCAAAGAATTTGACATGGGTCTTTCCCATTCACTTCAAATGCTAGGACAAAACTCCCTAGATTGTTAGGGAGTTCCAGATTTTAAAGTTAGATAGCTTTATTTGAAAGTTGTGTTTTGGGACGACTTTATTACAGCTTTTAATTTTTATTTTAGGAGATGGTAGTGAAAGCTTTCCTATAACTTTGCAATAGATTGCTGTCCGGGCAGTCTTACAGGAGGTGTACAGCTACACTGCTTCTTGGCTCTGCTGTCTTCCTGTCCGCTGTCTTCCTTCTGTCTCCTTTTTCACTATGTCATCTACCTGGGTCTTCCTGGTGTCTGTGGCTGGCTGATGCTCAGTTACACAGGCAGCAATGTCAGGAGTGAGAAGGAGGACCAGGAGGATGCCCTGCACTTGGCTGTGGAATCTGCTCTATTTTTGACTCTGAAGTGTAAACCAGGGATAAATCAGTCACTACACTTTGCTCATTATGAAACCATGGAGTGTTGACTCCTTCATCAACTCAGTGCTGTGTGGTAATTGCTGTAAGGCTCCTCTGCTTTTAAATTTAGACTGAGGATTTAACCAGGTCGGTGTCTTTGTATTGATGGAAAAAAAAATTAGTGCATCTAAAAGCATGGAAAGAAGATGCCACCAAATCCCTGGTATAAATTATGAGAAAGCAGAAATGAAATTTAAGACTTTCAGAGTTGTTTTTATTCAGAATTAAGGCATTCACATTTTTCTAATGTTTGTTTTTGGTTTGCAGTTTCTAAGAGTGTGGATTAAATTTGTCTCACTTTATGACTGGTGAAAACCTGGCATCCAGTCGCAAAACAGCCAGTAGCCTGCAAATATTGTTGGAGTTATTTCCTGCCATTCTGTTTGTCTTAAGGTTGCTGTTGCTGTGATGAAACACCATGACCAAAGCAAGTTCGGGAAGAAAGGGTTTATTTGACTTTTAGTCCATCATTGAAAGAAGTCAGGTCAGGAATTCAAGCAAGGCTGGAACCTGGAGGCAGGAAATGATGCGGAGGCCATGGAGGGATGCTGCTTATGGCCTTCCTCTTTATGGATTGTTCAGCCTGCTTTTTAAGATAGATTTCAGGACCATCAGCCCTGGGATGGCACAATGCACAATGGGCTGGGTCCTGTCCAATCAGTCAGTAAATATTAAAATGCTCTACGGGCTTTTCTGTAGCCCTATAAAACTGTTAGTGTTATTTATACTTTAAAATATTTATCTGTTTGTCTGGGGTGTGTGTGTGTGTGTGTGTGTGTGTGTATGTATGTGGTGTGTTTGTATGTGTGTGCATGTGTGTATATGAGTGTGTTGTGTGGTACTCGTGTGTGTATGTGTCTGTGATATGTCTGTATGTGGTGTATGTGTACGTGTGTGTTCTGGGGTTTGAACACATGTCTTCTCCACACTTGTGCTTTGTTAACATTTAAAAAGTTTGCAGTCACCTTGAACTAGTAATAAAAACGGTCCCTCCAGTCATTTCACAAACAAGGCAGTAAAACCTTTTATATGAAATAACCTCCTGAAACACTAGTGTAGGATTCCACTCACAGAAATGAATGGATGTATGTTTTCACTAGCATTCTTATCCTGCCTAAGGCTGCACTTCTGTACAAATTTGAGGATGGGAAAGTGGGCCGTGGGACCTGGCTGGCAGGTGTGCAGGTTCCTGCACTGTTCTCAAGTGGTAGCAGTTTAGCTGAATACTTCAAAGTGAGGTTAATAATATTTTCTTCAAGGAGTAAAGATATCACTTAAATTATGTCTTTTGCTGTGTAAAAGATGCTGAAAAATTGTTTCTTTTTTCCTTCAATTCCCTACTACAAATGTGAATTTCTAACAATGTTCTATAAAATTCTTGGGGGCGGGGGTAATTATATGAAGTGAATACTTGTATCCCTAGGGAACAGATTTTGTTTCACTGCGCTTTAGTTTCTGTTAAGACCACAAGCCTCATTGGTGAGGGAGGCCCAAGCCTTAATTACGCGGATTGCTTGTTTGCTAAATTTAAACATAGTTGGCTGTAAAAATAAATTAAATAGAACATGTCTGTTGTCAGCATTGGGAGAAGTGCCCGTGGCTGATAGCACCAGGGTTCGCATCAGTGTACTGAGTGCTTCTAGTTACCAAGCAAAATACCTTGAATTCAATCAGTTATCTTTGGCTGAAACTCCTCTGTGCTGGGAGAGGAATAACCAGCCAGCAACTCTTGACCTTTTCTTTTGCTGTTTGTCTTTAGCCTTAGAACATGTTTATAGGACACTGCTATGTTTCCAGGCTCCACACCCCTTTGTAGATAAAATGAATTCTCTCCACTCTTATGAGCACACCCCCACCTCGCCCCTTAGGTTGAGTACAACATTGAGAACTTAGCAACCAATGACTTTGGGGAGAGTGGTGTGTGTGTGTGTGTGTGTGTGTGTGTGTGTGTGTGTGTGTGTGTGTCTTAATCCAATTACCTGGGGATGCAAGAGATAAAGATAGATTCTTTTAATTCCCATGATGAGAGGGGCTGACGTGGAAGGGATGCTAGAGACACAAGTAGGTTGGCTTTTCTGTAATTTTAAGTGTTTTCTGAGATGGGATGATGATTCAGTGGATGAAAGGCCCCTCCTGCAGGGATGGCTATGACTGGAGTTTGTCCCTACTGTCTACCTGAAGGCTAGACACGGCAGTACACTTTTAAAACCCCAGGGCTTCTTGACAGAGATAGGAGGGCTCCAGGGCTAAATTTGACGACCAGTCAGTTTAGTTAGGGTCTCTAAAGTAGAGGATTAGGGGTGTGGCTCAGAGGCAGTGTCAGAGGTCTCACTAGGATGTTCAAGGTCCTGTCTTCATTCCTTAGTACCAAAATAAAGGAAGAAGAAGACATGGCCTGTTGTTGACCTCTGGTTTCCACATGTATGTATGCTTGAATGAACATGTGTACACACATACATGCTCACACTCATACCTCTCTCTCTCTCTCTCTCTCTCTCTCACACACACACACACACACACACACTCTCAAAACACACAAATCTTTCAAGAGCTTTCCAGACCTTTGCCACAAGCAATCTACCTAATGATTTTCATCGGAGTTCAGATGAGTAGAGACCAAAATTAATTTCATAATAATAAGATCACACATCTGTAAAGGACTTGCCTGCACCATGCAGAACCCATTCATCTACCTGAGTTCCCTGGATCTGAATAACTTGTGTTAGGGAGGGACAGTGGCGTGAATGGCCTCATTTTAGAGATTACTGTTCACATGAGGTCAGGAAGGAAAGGTCTTAGCATGGCCACAGCCAAGACCCGTTCTTTTTGTGTCTGTCTCAGCATTTCTCCCCCCATACAATCTTCTAAACACGTCCATAGGAGTACAATGATAAAAGCATCCGTTAAGCCTTCAGTTTTTCATGTGTTTTTATTTAAACTGGTTAGTCTCAGTTTCTAGGTAGCATCTACACAGCATGGGGATAAGTGCAGGAAGATGTTTTGAAGACTCATTTAGCCAGACTAACTCAACGCCACCTTTTTAATTGAATTAATTAGTTACTGTGTCCCATATAACCTGTGCCAGGCATTAGTACCTCCTGCAGCTTTCATTCTGTTTTGCAGTTAGAATTGTTATAATTGCTTTATAAACTGCTACTCGTTAAATTACAGGCTTATTTTTGTGTTTCATGTTTAGTATCTGGAGTAGAACAGAAAACTTATTATGCCTCTGCTCCCTTGGGACACTTTGGAACTTGCACAGTGACATCATCTGGGATTTAGTCTGGTAAGTTGTATTTTGTTGTTTCTTTTCGTTAATCATTATATGGACATAACATTATAGTGCATGTTAAAGATTCACACATGAACAGGCAAAAATGATGTATTATTATAGTTGTGTGTGCCACAATCATGAGAGTCTAATGACTGCAATTGAGATTTGGTAGCAGCATGTTAAATTTATTTGAAATGTTTGATGCCTTTGTGTGTTTTTCTTTTTCCAAATTTCCTGTAAGACATGGGACTTCTTAGGGAATAGGGTTTCAGAACCTATGATAGAAGTATTTGATCAAATTTGAGGGATAGTATAATAAAAATATTATTTCCAAAGCTGCTGAAGTAATTCACAGAACAACTGGTTTGTTTTGTATATGGTTTACATATGTAAATATGGTGATGTATGTCCATAAATACAGAGGCTGAAGTTCACATAGTTGTCATTTGCTGCCTATGTGGCCTTCCTCTATTTTCTCATATTATGAATTGATACTTTGTCATCTTTCAGTTGTCCCCTCCCTCCCCCCTTGCCTTTGTGTACACTCACGTAGTTGATTGTGTGGCTTCATGTCTTTGATGGGGCGAATAATTTAAAATAGCTTTGTAGCTCTTTAGCATTTTCAGGGCTACAGTAATGCGAGTGACTGCTCTTTAAATCCTGTAGTCTCTTGCTTTAACTAACTTAGAGGTCCTTATCTTTGGGGGAAGCTGTGTTTTTTGTAATCAGCCATCTCTGAATGGTCAGTGAACTGGAGAATGAGTTAAAAGGATAATGGGGGAGCATGGTCATAGTAAGTAGGTGTATCATATCTAATTTATTTAGCATACAATAAAGGTTTTGTTCTTCATTTTGTGTCTGTCTGTGTGAGGGCATGGGTTAGTGTGTGTGTGAGAACTTCCAGAGGCCAGACGGTGTACGGAATCTCCTGGAGCTGGAGTTAGAGGATGCTGGGAGCAAACTTGGGTCCTCTGCTATAGCTGGACATGCTTTTAACTGCTGCGATACCTCTCCAGCTGATGCACTTTGAAAAACCTGAAAACACCACTAAAATTTTTACTCTAGATTTTAGGAAGAGAAGTAGCTCAGAAACTCACAGTACACTCGGAAAGAATACATCTGGGACACTAATTCACCCAACTGAAGTTAACTAGAAGAGCCACAGGAATATATACACATTTGCATAGCTCTCTGTATCTATTGGGATGTGTATAAGTGTATCTTCATAATGTTTGTGTGCGTGTTATAGTTCTTAATAAAGTAGGATTCAAGAAGAGCTACAAAAGATGAAGTGATTCAGCTTGAGAGGTGTGTGATCACTGAAGGTGATCCTGCACCGACAGGATAACCATTGAGTTTCCTATGTTTTGGAGAATGTTGTAAAACTTGGCAGTACATTACCAAACCCTCTTACTTTTCATGTAAGGTTTAAAAGGATAGCTTGTACATAGTAATGTTTGAGTGTAGTTTGAAGAGTTGCCTCCTGTCCCTTTGTAGTGTGTTCCCTCTCCCCTCCTAACTTTTACCAGTCAGGGGTTAGTTTCTGCCCTCACTGTTTTGCATTTTCTAGAATGCCATACAAATGAAAATAGCTTTTCTGTCAACTTCCTTCACTTGTTGCCTTCCAACTTTATGCTGTTTATTGCTGAATGGTATTACATTGTATGCATGCCGCCTGTGATATCTGGATTCTTGCCAGGCTTTGATCATTATGAATGATACTGTTATGAATATTTATGTTCATGTCTTGCTGTGAACATTATTTCTTGCATTGTTTTGATTCATGCCTAAGAGTCAGGTAGTTGGTTTATTTAGTAAGCATTTATTCACTGTTATAACCAATGTTGAACTGTTGCTCAACTTACCCCTAAGTATCTAACATAACAAAGTCATTCACGTGAACTTAAATCTCATGAACTCAAATCTCATGAGGCATAGATTTGTTTCATTTTGTATCCAGTTTTAGCAAGTGTTGTTGGCAGATGTTTTTACCCTTAAGTGAATTGGAGTGAGTAAATTTGAGGGCCTTCAGGACAGAGATTGTAAGAGACAAATTATGTCTACCTGAGTGACTTAAAGAGGCAGGCATTAGAAGAGCGCAGTTCTGGCAGACAGTCTGGCAAGCTTTGAAACCTTTATGCAGAGGAAGATTGCCTGGCAGTTTTGTTGTTGTTCATTTGTTGTATTTTTTTTTTTTAAGAACTGGTTTATTTCTATTTTATGTGTTGGAGTGTTTTGAGCATGTCCGTAGGTGTCCATTCCATATGCTTGCCTAGAGTGCTGAGGAAGGCATCTGATCTCCTAGCAGCAGCGTCGCCAATGCTTGTGCACAGCCATGTGGGTGCTGAGATGAGCTTCAAGGTGCTCGGCTCTGTCCTCCCTACAGTCCTCGGCTGTCCTCTGTCCTCCCTCCCTCAGGCAGGCGAACTTCATATCAGGCCCCTCTTGCAAAGGATTCTGCTAATCTGTTAACCTTTGTGTTGTGTATTTAAGACGGCTCCATCTCCTTTCTTTTATGTCCTGCTACACGTTGCTGAACACAGGCATATGAAGCAGGGTTTTGATTACTCAGGTGATTTATTTTTATGTTCTATTTTTTCAGTTAATTCCAAATTAGAAAAAAATTTCCAGAAAAATAAAACAAAATTTTTAAGAAAAATAATTATGAGGCATGGGATACAGTGTAAGTGAAGTGTTTGTTGCACACACATGTGAACCTGAGTTCAATCCCACATTGTGATCTTGCTTTGGGAGGGCTTTGTAAGAGCTGGGGCTCCTTATCTGTTCATCCTAGCCAACCTTGGGCATACCAGGGTTATGGGAGTCTGAAAAAACCAACCAACCAATACAAAAACAAAAGAAGCCCACGAGGGAGATGGGTCTTAGAAACAACACCATAGATTTGTCCTCCTAGTTTCCATATGCATGAGTATACATTTATATTTACATTCCACATGTGAATAAAGCTTTCTACTCCCCCTCCCTCTCTTATACACATAGACACACACACACACACACACACACACACACACACACATTTATAATTTTGTATAGCATTTGTGAAAAACAGCTATTTTCTGAGCTGTGTAAGAAACTAGGGCATTTTGCTATATCTTCAAAGTGTTACTCTTTTTGCCAAATGTATAGGAAATAGGCTCCCTGGAGAGTGTTAGAAGTGTGCAGTTTGTGTACAGATTGCACTCTTCTGACTGCTAGCGCTGGTGCCTGAAGAATTCCTTGTGCATCTGTTGTAGTTGTACTCTGGTTTAGTCTCAGCCAGGACTCATTTTAGGGTAAGCCATACTGTACCCACTACCTTAAAAATGCACACTCTTCATATTTCTCTAGAATACATAACATTTTTACCATTTGTCAAAGGAAATTGGATACTTTGTTTATAACCTGTGCATGATACATGTGTTAGATGTGAAAATCTCATGGTTAAGGTCAAGACTGGAAGCCATGTCTACTCTATCTTCCCTTTGGAAAGGGCAAACACATTATCCTTTGGGCTCACATTCTTTCTTCTTCAGCAATACCTATTTCTGTGCCATGAGAGTTGAAACAGGACACTCTCTGGGTGAATGTCTAGATTGCATTTTGTAGAAGTATTTACTTTAGCATTGGGTTATATAAAATAGCGTATTCTCTTTGTAGAGAAATGGGAACATTTTATATAAAGCTTTGTGGCTGTTGCTAAAATAATTTACAAAGCATATGTTCTTTGACTCAGCATTTTAGTTTTGGAATTTCTTGCAAAACTAGTTTTTAATCTCTCTCTCTCTCTCTCTCTCTCTCTCTCTCTCTCTCTCTCTCTCTCTCTGTGTGTGTGTGTGTTGGGGGGGGACCCATCTTCAGGTATTGCTCCTCAGGTGCTGTCCCACCCTCCTGCTTTTGGTTCAGAGTGGGTGTTGTGGATCTGAAGTCAGGTCTCGGTTCTTGCACTGTGCTGTCTCCCTACTCTTGGGGCTGATATCTTGATTTACTGTCTATTATGTCTGTAGAAGTGGTGTTCTTTGCATACACGTGCGATGATGCTCATGAAAATAGTTGTGAGCTTGTCTCAACCTTAAGCTGTTTGAAAATGGGGCCGTTTTAGAGTATGAGGCAGAATGCTGAGTCATGAATAGGCTTCTGCGTTCACAGCGTGCCCGTAGCAGAGCGTTTATGGAACAGCTTGAAGACTGCTGTGACACATCAGTCAGCCATCTCCAGTTACAGTCACAGTGCTGACTTTTCTGTTAGAGGCTTTTTACATAAGAAACTTGAAGGCTGAGGTGTAGGTCAGTGTCTTTATTATTCATGTGGCCCTGAGTTCAGTCAACATCCACAAACAACATGAAAAATACTTCCTGTGGAAGGATCTGTGTTAAAGATGTGCTTTCAGGTGTGCTGGTATGCACCCACCGTCTTCAGCTTACACTGTGTGTGTGTGTTGTGTATGTGGGGGTGGGGTGGGGCGGTGGCTTAGAGACTGGTCATTCTTTGGTGTCAGTTTTTTCAAAGTGGAATTCTGGAACTAGAAAAGCACCTAGGCCCTTCCTTCAGCTGGGACAGTCGTCTTTAGCAGAGGATCTGAGAAGATTGACTCCATTATTTTTGCCGAGTTTGCCTAGCATTTAAACTCATTCAGGAAAGTCTCAGGAACTCAACAACATGGAATGTTTCCCTTTAACCACAGTGTAGAATGGGAGCTGCAAGGGGCTACTTGGTTTGTCCTGGGTGAGAGAAACAAAGTGTTTACCCTTCCGTGTTTTCTCCCTGAAGCCTGGCTCTAGGCTGCTTGTGTAGAGCTGCACAGTAGGCATTCATTAGAGGAGTGGTATACAAGAAAAGGCTCTAGCATGGGGACCCCCAATAGAGGAGTTAAAGGACTGAAGGAGCTGAAGGAGTTTGCAACCCTATAGGAAGAACAACAATAGCAACCAACCAGACCCCCCTCAGAGCTCCCAGGGACTAAACCACCAACCAAAGAGTACACATGGAGGGACCCAAGGCTCCAGCTGCATATGGCCTTGTCTGGCATCAGTGGGAGGAGAGGCCCTTGGTTCTGTGGAGACTCAGTGCCCCAGTGTAGAGAAATGCTAGGGTGGCGAGGAAAGAGTGGGTGGGGGGACACCCTCAAAGAAGCAGGGGGAATGGGAATAGGGGTTTTGTGGTGGGGAATAACATTTGAAATGTAAACAAATAAAATAACCATAAAAGAAGAAGTTTAAAGGTTCTAGAAGTCTCCATGTTAAGGAACACAAGTTAGCTAATTGTCACCTTGAGTCTCTTATTTGTGGAGGGGTGAGGAAGGAGAAGGGGCCTGGGAAGTAGACAGAGGTAACATGCAGTCAGGTGGGGTATAGGGTAAAGAACCTTCCGTACACATGTGAGAGTGTCAGTGATGCCATTAGTACTGATAAGTATTGTAAGCTGTTTGTCAGAGCCTGGCTTTAAGGTGCTCTTTTTCTTATGTCAGTCAGTATACCATAGAGTTGGAGGAAGCCAGCCAATGAGCTGCTCTGAGTGTAACACTCACTGTTTTTGCTTGGAATAAAAGTACAGATGCACGAATGCTAACGAGTGCAGACTTTATGTTCAAGCATACTCATAAAGAGTGTGCTTTATGACTGCAACCTGCTTAGCGGTTTTCCCCACTCAAGGCAAAAAGATGAACTTTCAGCACAGTGTATGTATGATTGTCACCCAGTTCAGCATGCATAGGATCAGAACCGTGAATGTTAACAGTGCATAGAATCAGAACCATGGATGTTAACAGTGCATAGGATCAGAACTGTGGCTGTTATGTAACAAGTGAAAAAAAAGGTTGGTGGAAACCCATAGTTGTCATGGAGTGCCAGACTGGAAAGAAATAGAAGTCAGAAGTCAGTACTCACTCAGTGAGGGCCAATGTGTGCAGTGTTATTGTCCGGGTGGCTGTTCTAGGCCTGTGTGTGTGTGGTGTGTGTGTGTGTGTGTGTGTGTGTGTGTGTGGTGTGTGTGCGTGTGCGTGTGTGTGTATGTGTGTGTGCGTGTGTGGTGTGTGTGTGTGTGGGGTGTGTGTGTGTGTGTGTGTGTGTGGTGTGTTTCTGTGTTTTTTTCCTCCTTGGCCCTGGTTGCTTGGAGCTCACCAGGTCTTTCATTCCTGGCCTTTCAGGATAGAGTATCAGGTTGAATTGCTACCTGCAGCTACCTGTCAGATTGTGAAGGCTGAAGGCCTTAGATTTGTCCTCTCCAAGGTTACATAGTTAGTAATGAATGGCAGGTTACTTTGTTGCTTGGCATAGAACCAAAGTTCATTTAGCATAATGATTAGGTGTAATTGTAACTGGATATGGTTCTGTGAGGTTCCTGAACTGAGGTGTCCAACAGGACTCCACATACTGGCACTTACTATTTAGATCCTGCCAGCAGACAAGTGAGTTTTGTCCTAGGATAGTAACAAAATATAACAGAACCAGTTAATTTGAGTCCAGAAAGCCAGGAGAGTAGTCTAAAGCTTGTGTGAGCTGGGACCCCTGTACACACGCTGTTGACCTTGACTCTGCTGCTGCACTGTGGTAAGGACAGGTGCATCTTGTGTTTCTTCCTCTCCTAATGAAGGAATGTAGGAAGAAGCTTCACACACTTTGTTTCGTTTGCTTTTAGTTTTCTGATTGCCTGAAATTGACGTGAATACTGAAACCTTAGGAAAGTAGCTCCTTGTTTTATAAAAGCTCTTTTGAGAATTGCGTGGCATAATAAACTTCCTTAAGAAATTCCTCATATTAAACTCAGTCACTTGACATTTTGATTAATATTCTTGGAGACTTCCTTAAAAGAAAAAAGCCAATAGAAACGCAACTAAAATTAAACTTTCTCAGAAGACATTATCTCTGTTTTCTCTATTATTTTGTTTCCCAAAATTTGTATTATCTGCTGTTTTCTAGGAACCTAGCCATTTTTCATGACACTGGGTGTCATTAGGTTTTCAAAACTACATAAAGTGATAATTGCAGCGAACAATCCTATTATTCATTGTGAATCATTCTTTTTAGGAAGCTGTTCAAGACTGTCTCAGGCATTGTAAAATAACTGTGTGCCTCTGATGTTTTATGATTAAATAGTCATATAAAATGGCATTCAGTATTCTCCATGTATTTTGAAAAAATCATCTATTTTTATGTTATGCATATGGGTTGTTAGTCTACATGTGTGCCTGTGCAGCATGTGTGTGCAGTACCTTCACAGGCCAGTAGAGGACAGTGGATCATCTGGAGGCGTTCAGTTGGTTGCTAGCTGCTGTGTGGATCTGCTGTAAGAGCAACAAGTGCCTTTCCCATCTGAGCCATCTCTCCGGGTTCATATACATATGCTTAGTATTAGGTTTAGGGTTAGCTTTTTCATGACAGAACGATTTTCTTGAACTCATTGGAGATTTCAGAGGATGAGTTGTTTTTGCAAGGTTTCCTTCCCGCCTCTAAATGCTCAGCCATTTTGTTAGGATAGCTACCAGGTGAAGCTCTCAGTCAGTAGATTGTATAGGAGTCCTCACGCATGGTTGCAAAGCCTCACAGGTGTGAAAGGTGGAGTAGTTAGAGATCCAAGGTAAAGGAGAGGAAATGTAATTTGCACGTCAAATCGTTTTGTAACCTGTTTGTGAAAACCTGTGTGCTTACCTGTGTTTGCCTACTGTTGGGATTTGTACTGAGTTTCTAAGCATACCAAGGAATAAACTGGTGCTTGAACTGAGTGTTGACTTGGAGAGGTACCCCATTTTCATTTCTTCCATCTCATCATCTTCATAAAGCTTCCAATGCTCGTTGAGCTGCCTGTGTGTTCCTGAGCATAGAATGGCAGCGCTCATTTCTTGCCCGCTCTGATGTGTCTCATAGACAGAGGCGGGAATCTGTGTGCTGTATAGTGTCTGTCTTCCAGATGGCATTGTTCATGCTCTGTGTGTTCTGACAGGCTCAGGCTCTGCCCAGAGCTGCATGTTACCGTCTTCTAATCTGAGTCTGTTTCCTTTCAGGCGTGTGCAGCCTGGTGCCTAAGATGGAAGTAGATATAAATGGGGATTCCAGAAGTACCCTGACCACCCTGCCCTTGCCTGTGGTTGAGGGAAGCTCTCCAGGAAAAGCAGAGGCAGAGAAACCCCGCTGCTCTAGCACACCCTGCTCGCCCATGCGTCGGACTGTGTCTGGTTATCAGATCCTCCACATGGACTCTAACTACTTGGTTGGCTTCACCACTGGTGAGGAACTCCTGAAGTTAGCCCAGAAGTGCACAGGAGGGGAAGACAGCAAGGGAGAAGCCATGCCTCCCTTGCGTGCTAAACAGCTGGACACGGGACTCACGCGTTCCTCTCGTCTGTATAAAGCTAGAAGTAGGTACTATCAGCCGTATGAGATCCCAGCGGTTAATGGCAGGAGGCGAAGGCGGATGCCCAGCTCAGGAGACAAGTGCACCAAATCCTTACCTTATGAACCTTATAAGGCCCTCCATGGGCCCTTGCCTCTATGTCTTCTTAAAGGGAAGAGGGCTCACTCCAAATCCCTGGACTACCTCAATCTAGATAAAATGAACATCAAGGAGCCAGCTGACACAGAAGTGCTACAGTACCAGCTTCAGCACCTGACCCTCCGAGGGGACCGAGTGTTTGCTAGAAACAATACATGAGGGACTTGGGCAGAGTTTAAACCACTTTAGGTCAGTCTATGCTCAGCTAGAGAAGAATCTACTGTCGTACTCTGTACATGACCCTTCACGTTAGAGATGGTTATATCAGCTAAGTGTTCCTGGAACATAAAAATTGTTTGGATCAAGTTTTGGATACAGGAATGAAATCACAGGTACTTGGGGCGGGGCGGGGGGATATCATTCTAGAGCACGCGACTGCAAAGAAAACCGAATGTGGACCGTTAGTTTGCATAGCTTTTTAGCTAGGAAAAGGCTTTGGTGCAGTAATTTCACCTTTATGATTCTGACACCCAAAACGGGAATGTTACCTGCTTGGTTGTTGCTAACTTGGTATGATTCATTAGAAATCTCTATCGAAGTGCCCAGTGCTTCTTGGATCTCTGTATTTTACTATAAAATGTATGTAATGATTTGTCTTATGAAATTTAAAGCTTGAACACGGCTGAACTGGACCACTTTTTATTTTTAAATATTGAGTTTAAATATTTTATAACTGGTTTTGCACTGAAAACAATTAACATTTCAGATAATTAAGAGAATAATCTTTCCTCACTTGCCTCAATAATGATATTGAGCAATGGATTTTTTTTTTTTTATTTTCGCATGGAAAGTTACTGATCTTTATGGCTGTAAAATATTCCTTTCTAGCATTATTAAAGTGTATCTTAATAAAATTAAATTTGGGATACAAAGTATTTATTTTACCATGGGCAGCAAGAGGGGGCTTTTCAGAATGTTTCCAATAATGAAGTTTTCGTCAGTTGGAAACATTTCCTTAGTGCTTATTACCAATTTAAATTCCACATGGAACTTGAAGACAGGAAGATTCTCAGCACTGGGTTGCCAGCAGAGTGCTGCTTGCATCTTTACTTCTTGTAAGTGACTATAGCTCTAGCAGAGGAACTCCTGATATTGACTATCAAATGTTTAAACTGTTTAAAGTATGAAGTGATAACGCTCAGCCCAGAGTTGGGTCTTTCCAGGCTCAGTTCTCTGCGGCGTGGCACTCATCAAAATTTTAGTTCAGGATTAGTGTAGGAGCCCAGTGTGCTCCTACAGTTTTAATGGGCTAATCCTGGATTACCTAAGAGTTTACGTCGATCACACTGGTTTGATTTGTTGCTAAAGAAATAATTCTTTGCCTTTAGTAACAGAAGCAGCTCAACTATTCTTGACCATAAATGTATGTAACTTTCCTTTTGTAAACATTTCTATTTCTTTTACTCAGTCTTAAAGGTGCAATTTATTACTGATTTGGCATTTCTGGCTATATAGAACTACATATTTTAAGTTTTCTTTGGGGGTACTGTGAGTTTCTAAGGGGTTAGCAGTCTTGCTTATAAAAATAAGAACACTTTTTAATTGACGGATGGGCCATTCCTGGAACAATCATGATTTTTTCCCTCTTTCCAGAATGAATGGCAAAGTTTACTTAGGGCAGAATAACTCTTAGAAACCCCAGGAATTCTTAATAGACAACCGTGTTGGCAACATGTAGGAGAGGGCTTTGGAGATGCTGGCTTCCATCTTACTGAATCGATTAGTGTTTTCAGTGGCTAGAAAGTTTCTGCTGTTGTCTATTTTAAAGTAAACTGCACCTTTGTAACATATTGTATTGATGAATGATCACTAAGATTAACTATATCTATACAGTCATTAGTTTGACAAGTAATAGAATCCTGTCAGATGCCAAAGAGTTGGGATTTTTACATTTAATGATTAAACAACGTTATTTATTGATGATTTACCCTCTGGAACTGTATTATTTCTAACTGAAATAAAAGGGTGATGTCAACATCCATTGTTTTGTGGTGTTTTAAATCAACAGACCATCACTAGGCTAGCTAAGGGCTCCACCCAAGGAGGGGCTGGAGAGATGGCTCGGCTGGTAAAGGCAGTTGCCTGACCACCTGAGTTTGATTCCCAGGACTCCCATGGTAGAAGGGGAGAACCAACTGCTGTAAGTTTTCCCCCAACATCCACATCTTCTGTGCCATGGCATATCAGAGCACGTGTACACATGTTAACACACACAAGTGAGTAAGTACATGTATGAATGGATTCCATACAAGCATTTATCTTAAGGCCCTAGTTTTAGCAAACAAAGTCTATCTCTTCTGATGAAGGATATATTCCCGCCATGGTCTGGATGCAGCCTCCTCACTGATGAAGTATGTGCCTGGGAGTTGGCTTTTTTTTTTTTTTTCGAGACAGGGTTTCTCTGTGTAGCCCTGGCTGTCCTGGAACTCACTTTGTAGTCCAGGCTGGCCTCGAACTCAGAAATCCGTCTGCCTCTGCCTCCCGAGTGCTGGGATTAAAGGTGTGCACCACCACACCTGGCTTGTGCCTACATTTCTTAAGCCAGATAAAAATGTATCACTTCTAAAATTTTTCATTTGTCTTTGGCAAAAAGTGAATGGTGTAAAATGATTGAACTGACATAGTTGCTGTGATGTGTTACATCGCCTTAGATAACCTAAGAGCTGGGTTTCTTAGATACAAAACATAGGCGTTCTAGGCCAGCCGTTTTCGCAGCATAGTGTTCCTATGGTAGGAGTGTGTTACTAGAGGAGGGGAAGAAGTCAGAGGGAGAAGAGATTTTGTTAAAATGTCAAGTGGCTCAGTTTACAGCCGTGGATGCCTGCAGGACTGCTCATGTCAGCAGCCAGGGAGGCAAGGATAGAGAACATGGAAACTTCATGGTCTGAGAGCCCTAGATCCTTTGGACTACTGTGTAGTGGAGAGTCTAGAGTCTGTTCCAGGTACTTCCAAGAGAGGCCCTTCTTTGCTTGCTTGCTCCCCTCCCTCCCTCCCTCCCTCCCTCCCTCCNTTTTTTTTAAGATTTATTTATATGAGTACACTGTAGCTGTCTTTAGACACACCAGAAGAGGGCAATGGATCTCATTACAGATGGTTTTGAGCCACCATGTGGTTGCTGAGAATTGAACTCAGGGCCTCTGGAAGAACAGTCAGTGCTCTCAACTGCTGAGCCATCTCTCCAGCCCCGAGAGAGTCCTTTTCTCCCTGTGTTTAAATGCTTTTCCGTGGGCTGCAATGTCTTTTTCTTACCTCAGATTTACTTAATGGTTTCAGCATTTTTATTTCGGGAAACTTCTAGAAGTGTCTGAGTTAACTTTTCAGGCAGACTGAGTCCTCACCAAGGAAGGAGAACATCTTAAATCCTGAGAAAAGCAACCTAGTTTTACTTATTTTTGTTCTGTCCTAATGCACTTTTGTCTGGGAAGGGCCTTTATTCCATTACAGCGGCTGAGCAATCTGTGATGATGCTTTTAAATGGTTCTGGCCTAAGTGGTTTGTTCTCAGTCAGAGCAAGGAGAGGCTGGCACAGTTCATAAATGGTATCTATGCTCTCAAGGAGACGGGTGGGGACGGGAGGAAGGTTGTATGCGTCCACAGTGCAGAACACACGGCAAGGGTTAAGTCAGTCACATGACCTTTTTAAACAGTGCAGTTGATGTGGAAGATGGCTTTGGAAAGATAATAAAACGTGATCACAGAGCTGAACATGGGGACTGCCAATATTGGTGATAAATGTCTTGGCAATATCATTCTCTAGGTAAGAATTCTGAAATGGACTTCTTTGATGTGTTTTATCAGAAAAAATATAAAGCTTTTTTTAATTTTTTTCTTTTTGTCTAGCTGAGGACACTAGAAAAAATTAAAAGAAGAATGGGTTTGAATTTGTTCTTTCACATACTAAGTTCACAGCTCTGTTCTGGCTGTGTGTGTGTGTGTGTGTGTGTGTGTGTGTGTGCGCGCGCGTGTGCGCGCACGCGCGCACACGCGCGCGCGCGCACACACACACACACACGCATGCGCACATGTGTTTGCGTCCACAGTGAATTTGTATTTTGCCATTGTAAAGTCACTTTGTGTAAGGTTTTCTTTAAGGGTTTTAGAGATGTCCAAAGGCAGATTGAATGTTGCTACCTTCCGTCTGGCTGCTGTGTTTGATGTATGGGTCTATAGGCGAGTGCAGGTGATAGCTGGGATGGAAGAGGATTCTTATGCAGTCAGTGAACTCCTTAAGTGCTCATGGCTGGCCCACTCCGGAGGAAGAGCTTTGAACTTCTTGCTTTTGTGGAAAAATAGGAGTACTTTCAAAGTCCTGTTGGGTGCTCTGAGAGGATTCTTGCTGTGTGCTGGTGAAGGGGTGGGACTGTGGCTCCGTGTTCACCTCTGGCCTTGCTCATCAGGAGGTATACGCTTCGCCATCTTTCTGAGTGTCGCTCATGGAAATATATATTTAGAAGTCTCACTCTTCTACCTCTGCCCAGGGCTTCAAGAATGGGAAATAACATAGGCATCATGAAGTATGTGAACTTACCGAAATTCAGGTTTCATTAGGTTGGAGATGGAGCAGCAGACATTGAGCATGCTTACCTTCAGGCTCCTGTGTGCTGCATGTGGCAGACAGATGGGATGCTTCTCAGCAGTTTTTCCTACAATCCAGTTGTGATCTCATCATTTTTTAGGCCAGTCATTGGGCATCTGTGATCTTTGACAAGCATGAGGCAGAAGATGTTTTCTTGTACTTGGATATACTTCCTATGGTGAGGAACAACGTTAGTGAAGAGGCAGAGTCAACTCTGAACCTCAAAATCTCAAATGAAGAGCAAAGATGGATGTTGTCGTCACCATCGGCATGGACTCTGCAGCCAGAAGAGTATAAGACAGTGGTTCTCAACCTGTGGGTCTCAGTCCCTTTGGAGGTAGCATATCGGATGTCCTGCATATGATATATTTACACTGTGGTTCATAACAGTAGCATTTTAGGTTGAAGTAGCAACAAAATAATCTTATGGCCTGAGGTCTTCTCACATGGGGAACTGTGTTAAAGGGTCAAGGCATTAGGGAGATGGCAGACTTGTCTGTCAGGGATAGGTGGTTAAGGTGTTTATAGAATGGGCAGCAGTCTAAGATAGGAGGACTTGAGCCTTCTGGGAGCGAAATCTGAGAAAGACTTCTTACTCAGTTTTTTTCTTGGTGGTATAGTGATCTTGTTGGGTGTGTTCTTATTGCTGATCTGTGTAAAAGTTTCAATGTAAAGATACTTTTTTCTCAAAAGTGCCTTCATAGAAAAATCTAGGGAGATTTAAAAAAAATAGGAGAAAAGCAGAAATCTTAGTAATTGGCATTTATATGTCAGGGTATGTCAAACAGTTCCAGCAGCCCCTCTGTCTGTCCGCAGCTGTGTGGTGAGGTGTACTGACCTACTTTCTAGAAGGGTTCGGGAGAAAGGGGGATGAACTGCAAATTTCAAGCTGGGCATTAAAGAGGCTAGAGCAATGAAATAATCATTAGAAAAGTAATATTTTACTTATTTTTTTCTTTCTACTTTGTGCTATTACCTTTATCCCAGTGCAAAGTGGGATAGAAAGATCCCAGAATGGTAACTTAACTCAGTCACGTAAGGTCAGGACCCATACTGAAAAGTACTCCTTCTTAACATAGTTTCTCTAAGACATAAAATGATAAGGAAAACATTTTCCTGTAAAAACTCCCTAATACCTTCTAGAATACTGAGTTAGTTGGTAGTGTTTGTATTTCATTGTCTAATCATCTCTGCTAATATTTCCATAGTCCTTCAACATATATATTAGTGTCATGTTTGTCTCATAGAGTTTTGTTGTCATTGTAGGAAAATTTTTGTAAAGGATTAGGTTATCCACAGGATTGAAATACTGTTTACTTGCTGGGCATGTAAAGCTATCCGTGGGTCAAAAATACTCTCAGTCATTACACATGAGAAATACATTTGGTGCTGTGTTATCTACATGACTGTGTAAGAACAGTGTGTGTGGGCTGGTGAGATGGCTCAGTGGGTAAGAGCACCCGACTGCTCTTCCGAAGGTCTGGAGTTCAAATCCCAGCAACCACATGGTGGCTCACAACCATCTGTAACAAGATCTGATGCCCTCTTCTGGCTGCTTGTGGACGTTGTACATCGTGGTGCGCACTAGGCTCCGCACCACGATGTACAACGTCCACAAGCAGTCTTTTTGTTTTTTTGTTGTTGGTTTTTTTGTTTGTTTTTTTGGTTTTTTTGTTTTGTTTTGTTTTGTTTTTAGTTTTTCAAGACAGGGTTTTTCTGTGTAGCCCTGGCTGTCCTGGAACTCACTCTGTAGACCAGGCTGGCCTCGAACTCAGAAATCCACCTGCCTCTGCCTCCCAAGTGCTGGGATTAAAGGCATGCAGCACCACTGCCCGGCTTGTTTTTGTTTTTTTAAATAGAACCTCTAAGATGAAACTACACTGAGCTTAGAGATTAAAAGGGACCTCTTCAGGCATTTTAGGGAGAGAGGGAGATGAGGATGCCCAGGGGGGGCATGATACCAAGGTGGGAGGGGCTCATCTATTCCACTTTCCCAGTGTCTTACCTGTCTGGACAGCAGGATGCTCTGCACATCCCTAGAACTCCAGGAAAGAAACTTATGCTGGTGCTACCATTGACGTCTGGTAGAAAGCTCAGCAGTGAACTTTCTGATATTTTAAATTGCCACATCTATTTTTCTGCCAGCACTCTTCTCATCTGGCGTCCTTTGTCTATAAGCAGGTAAGTGGCCTTGCGCAAGTGCCAATGCGCAGATTCTGGTTTTGTGTGTTTTGTTTTTCCTACATAGGGGATTGAACCTAGTCTTCAACCAAGCTAGGAGAACCATCTCTGCCACTATGGTGCATCTGGATCCTCATTGGTTTCCTTTAAAAACAATATTTTGGAGCCGGAAAGATTGCTTAGCAGTTAAGAACACTGCCTGCTTTTTGAGAGGACCCACTTTGAGTTCCTAACACTCACATGGCAGCCCCAAAATTACTGTATCTAAGTTCCAAGGGATCCAGGGTCCTTTTCTGGTCCTGTTAGAAGCCAAGCATGTTCATGGTACACTTACATGCATGCGGGGAAAACACCCATGCACATAAAATTTAAAACAATGAAAAATAGAAAAATCGATTGTTTTACAAGGATGAGCTGGAGGCTTTCTGATGACCCACATTGGAGGAGCCTCCCCTGAAGACTACTTTGACCCCTGTGGTTATTCCCAGAATTCCCTCCTGTGACCTCTTTCTAGGATTTAGAATTGAGAAGGATTACTTGCTAAGGGAGGAGGAAGGAGCAGGTGAAATGGCCTGAAGGTTGTTTCGAGTATTTCCATCAAAGGTAATTTTAAAGGCCACCAGCTTATTTCTCAGCTTCTCGTTGCCTTAAGGACTCAACTACAAAGAAGACATTGAAGGAGCTATGACACCTGCATCTTACACTCAGTGGCTAAAACCACACTGACTTGTGCTTTGGAGGAGAAAACTACTCCACCCTGGCTTAATACACTTTTGTGTGAGAAGGCCTATCGATCTAACCTTTAACTTCTTTGCAAAATGGAGACAATAACTTCTAATTTACAGCACTTGTTAGAATTAGGTATAATGTATGGACTATAAAATGCTGGCTCTAGAGCAGTTGCTGAATAAGCTGCAGCCCTGGGGAAGAAGGAAAAGGACAGGACTCCTGAAGGGACTTGGCTCTTAGTTTCTGTCCCTGCAGCTTCTTTAACATAATTGATAGTCACTGCATTTAAAACTTCTGTATGTAGATGCAATGTGAACATGTGGTGTCCCTTACTCCCAGTTAATGAACTAAAGTCATGTTTTCTGTACAGGTAGCCCCATGTGTGTAGAAATAGGTCTCTGGGGGATGGGAGGAGAATATTTGAGCTGATTATAAGGTTTTATTTTATTAACTAAGGTGTTTATTTGTGCTAGACATTGTTGTGGTTTGCTATTAGGCTAGTAAATATAGAAAATATAAATGTAAACTATTGATAGTATACAATTAAAACATCTTAAAAGTTCAGGTGACCATTAGAGTTTGGCTAATACTGATGTAAGTGACCCTTTATGACATATCTGGGGTGCTTTATTGTGAAAATTACCTCTTACTGAGTCTGACTTAAAACCCTAGAGTTGGATCTAAAGGGACCTAAAATAAAATGTAAGCTGTTCAACATCAAGGTATGATCATTTTTTTGACATTTTATGGGCAATTCTTCTATCCATGTGTTCACTAGTTATTTCCTGTCAGGTTCTGTAGCCCCTGAGAGACAGCTGTATGTTCCTAATTCGAGGGTTGATACGGTCAGGGAAAAGAGAAGGCTGGACCGGAGTCCCATGGTTCACCGGACCTCTGTAATTCCTGTCTCTGAACTGTCTGTAGGGCCTGAGTCCTCCTGGACTGTAAAGAAACCACTTGCTGAGATTCCTGTTTGCAGACTATGTTATTTGTTCCTCGAATGAGCTGTGGTTTTTGACAAGAGTTTTAGTGGCGTCTATTAAAAATATGCCAAGTCCACTCGGCAGAGCTTTCTACTCTGGGCTTTGCGGTTATTTTAGGCAGCCACCCTGAATCATTTGAGCATTTTTTTTTTTTCCTTTCTGGAGCATTAGTACAGTTCCTATTTGTGCGCCTGTGACCCCAGTATAGAATTTGTTTCTCTTGAGTTAGGGAGTCTTACAGGGTCTTAAGGTCCTCGTAAATACTAAATTGTGCTGTACTTAACTGTGGGCAGGGGCAGCAATTCCAGAGACTTTGCTGATTACAGCGTTGTCAAACATTTGACGATTAAAAAGCTAACCCGCATGAAGGACTTTAAGAACATGTCTAGCGTCAGCGTTGCCTCTTCCTGAGACACGGTGAATCTAAATGTGCTCTAGATTCAGGCTGGTCCTTGCGCACAGTGCATTAGGTTATGCGTGGTCCAGGGCGCTGCCGCCTGGGAACCCTGCAGTGTTCCTTGAGCACCAGCCTGCTCACATGGTACAAGGTAACTTCAGCATCATTTGCTGCACTTAGCTTTGGTAGTTGGCTGTGGCTAACGTGCTTCGACAGTCTTTGTTGCTGGGGGAAAGGGATTCAACCTCACCATTCCCTGCTTTTCTTAGGAAGAAGAAACTATTCCTATCTTTTGGTCTGTGCATGGTAACTTCTGGGTTCTGTGACCTGCATTACCTACATCTCTGAGAATACTTTTCTCATCATCTCAATAATGAGCCCAGGTTTTGTGTGGTGTAGTTTGTTTTGCTTTTAGGGTTGTTTTTCCTTTGCTTTGTAGACACTTAGAGTTCAGAGGGTACATTTTTTAGGATGTTTACTGTAGTTTTCCAGATCTGCTAATGATGCTCTTACTATCTGACAGCAGCCATTCACTCAGTCTTACAGAAACATACTAACGGTTCTGTTTTGTTTTCTCTCCCCAAAGAAAGTCATTATTGGGGGGGGGGGTTGTGGCCTAAATTTTCATGGCTTCTGAAGCAAACTTAAATTTCTTTTTTATATACCCCTTCTTTCATTAAGTTTCAAAATGATATTCTTCATGATGTATCTCAAAGATGGACAGACAGCAAAAAAAAAAAATCGACATTTATTTGGTGGCAAATCGAAGAGGCAAAGTGCCTGTCTGGTTTAACACTGTAGGCTCCACTGTCTGTGAGTGCCAGCTTTAATCAGCACAGTGATTAAGAGTTGCAATTTAGGACAACTGACTTGGGGTGTGGCTGGACCTTTCTTGAATTATAGAAATTTCCACAAGATATTTGCACCTGAAAGTTTTTCCACGTAACAATTCTATTCATGTGACTGCATCTATGCTGTAAGCATTTATAGCAACCTTTTACGCCATTGGTCACCCCATCAAAACCCTCCACCAACAGGCTGCACTCTGTGCTGGGCAATAGGCCCTGGCCTGTTCACAGAATATGTATGTAGCGTACCTGGAGGAGCTTGGTTCCCTGAAGGCTTGCTGGTGGTAAGAGCCATGTACTCTTTCTTAATCCATCTGTGTTTAGTTTTGAAATCCTACTTTTCTGTAGACATTTCTTGTTTTTGTGACTGTAATGTAGATTTAAAAGGCCCAGTCTAGTTTGGGGCCCCTGCTTTGGGACATTGACTCTGAAATAATACTTGTCTTCAGAGATCCAATTCGTTTTTTGGAAGACAAACTTCCCTTTGAAAACAAAACAAAACAAGAAAAGCAACCACCCTTCCCTCCACCCCCCCCCCAAAGAACAACAACGACCAACCAAACTCCCTATATTTGTTTAGCAATATCTTGAAAACCTACTGTGTGCCAAACTAGGGACTGGATGACAGTTAGTGATCAAAAGCCTGTGGATTTTCCCTGAGTTAAATATTCTATATTCTTCATTGTGTGCCAGTAACCAATGGTATTATACAATTGGATCATCATGACAACTTTATCATCAATTTGACAACTTGTTAATAGTCTTTTATGCTGACTCCATGAAAGAAACATTGAAATTGTTTTTCTAGAGCAACATAGTCTTGAGCTGAAGATGAAGTTCTGCTGGTAGTGTTTGCTTCATATGCTGGAAGCCCTGATTTAATCGCCAGCAATATTCGGTGAGCCCGGTGTGATGGTACAGGATTGTCATCTCAGCATCCATGAACAAGGGTGGAGGATCAGAGAGTCATGATGATCCCATTCCTGGCTACATAAACTCGAGACTTGCCTGTGATACAGGAGGCCCAGGAGAGAGGGGGTTAGCGAGTGGGGTGAGAGAAAGAGAGAGGGACACAGAGTTAGAGATGGACAGGGACAGAGCCAGTCTTTCCAAATGAGTATACTCTTTGAAGGACTATGTGGATAAAGTCCCACTACATCTAATTCAGCTGTGTACAGAGGACAGCCGCTTTGAATGTTTTGACATTGTACATCACTGGTAGCACAAGACACAACGAGAACAATGCAAACAGCCTGGGGGCTGAGGGAAAAGTTGATGGTTTGGGGACACTCGGGGTTTTTCCTTTGTCAGTTATCCCCTGGCTCAGATTTAAAAATACCTTTCCAGTTGCTGACTTCCAAGTTTATTTACCTCAATGTCCTCAGTGCTGTGGATTCTTTATGGATTTTTGGTTAACAGTTCTGTCATGACCACCCGAAGATTGCTAAGTACCTTGGTATTTCTGGGAATTGCAAAAGCATGCCTACTGAAATATGCAAACATCAGAGCAAGGTGGTAGGATGCGGAACACTATAAAAGCCTGACCTTGGGCTTTAATTTCTCTGTCTCTATCTTAAGATCGCTGCAGAAGCTTGATTGCCTTGTGGCGGTTTTTTATTGATTAGGGCAATCACATCAGAATGGCTTTCCAGTGTCTTTGGTACACTTTCTAGCGTCGGCATCCTTGTAGCTATTCAGAGTGGGACTAGAAAATCCTTCCCACTGTTAAGCAAGAGCTGAGGAAGAAGTCCTCATAGAAAAGAACAGTGTGGTTCTAGGAAACTGGGTGCGTCTGTCGCTCGCGGCTCTGCTCTTAGCATTGCTACAGTCGACCATCACATCTGCATGCCTGGTAACATGCAGTTCACCTTGTCATGGAGGTGAATGGCCAATCCAGAAAACGCAGCCCTCGGCATAGGCTGGCTCTGGCTTCGAATTCTGACCTTGAGCCCTGAGACTGTCACTTTGCCTGCTATAGCTGTGAGCTGCTGTATTTGAAGCTCAGGTTACTAAATTATTATTGAGGATATGGGTTAAGTTTACATGTAATTACTTAGCCCAGGTCTGGTGTCATGGTTACTTAATTCTTCCTAGCTTATACAGGCTGAAGGAGCAGACATCCACCTACCCTTCACACACAGTAATGATTTGTCAACTGTTTCTTTTTGCTTTTTCATTATTTTGTTTTATAAGAACATAGTATGTCAAAGACCACAAAAACAATTTTAAACTTTACAAAAATATTTTAATTTGGTTTAAGAAAGAACATTCTTTTTTTTTATTTTTCAAATGCAACTTCTTTATTCTTTTTTTTCCCAATTTTTATTAGGTATTTATTTCATTTACATTTTAAATGCTATCCCCAAAGTCCCCTCTGTGTAACCCTGGCTGTCCTGGAACTCACTCTGTAGACCAGGCTGGCCTCGAACTCAGAAATCTGCCTGTCTCTGTCTCCCAAGTGCTGGAATTAAAGGCATGTGCCACCATGCCCGGCTTGTTCATAACTCTCTTTTTATGCTACAATAAACTACATGAACTTGATTCCAAATTTTTGCTGGGTCTCGGTCACTCAAATTTAGCTCTAGAGCAAACTCTCCCCCCCCCTTTTTTTAATTGCTCACTCCCCTTCCCACTGAAACCCAAGCCCCACCCTTCCTTTTATTTAAATTTACTTTTTTGTATGTTTAATTAGAGTTGTTTCCACAAGCAGGCTAGGAGGTTATTTAAGCAAGTGTGACCAGTTTACACACTGAAGAAAGTCATACCTCCTTCCCCAGCAAGCGGAAACTGGTTCTAGATCCTCAGGCAGGGTTTTGCCTTGTTCTGTAACTCTTCAAATAGGCAGGGGTGACTGGTTCGAGAGCCCCAGGGATCTACTACCTGTTTCCACCTCCTCACTACTAAATTTACAACTGAGCTGGGGTGGTGGTGGAGCAGCTGTGCTCTGGGGACCTCACTCAGGTCCTTGTGATGGCAAGGCACACACTTTAATGATGCAGCTATCTCTTTTACCCACGAGGTCTGGTTTCTATTTGCTATTGCACTACAAGTGCCATGTCTGTATCCTTTCCAAACCGAGTGTCAAGCAGTTTAGCCTTTACTTCCAGCTGAACCATCGTTTATGGCCATGCCTTATTTTAAGGGTGCAGGCAATTTGTTAAGTATAGTGGATAACCAAACCTGCCTGTCACTGTAACATAGCTGATGGCCCGTCAGTGGAAAGGAAGCAGAGCAAAATCCCAGTCCCCAGCCCCGGATCCTCAGGGCTTGCCAGTTACAGCTTAAAAGGCCAACTGCTTTGCTTTTTCAAAGATAACTCTCTCTCTCTCTCTCTCTCTCTCTCTCTCTCTCTCTCTCTCTCTCTCTATCTATCTCTCTCTCAATCTCTTTCTCATGACTTATTTTACAATCCAGTTGTTGCCTACCCCACAGTCTGCCCTCCCACAGTTCATCATACCGTTCCTCCAGAAGCCAGTTGCTTTTAGGCCTAGAAGAAGCAGCCTGTTAAAATGTTTCTAAGAGGATGATGAGGTGACATGACCAGTTTCCATGCTTCTTGCCAATCCTGATGACCCAACAGACTTAATATGGTGGGAGGAGGGAAGCAACTCATCGAAGTTGTTCTTCAAAACTATTTCTCTCTCTCTCTCTCTCTCTCTCTCTCTCTCTCTCTCTCTCTCTCTCTCTCTCTCCCTTTTGCCCTCCCCCTCCCCCACCTCACACCCACACACCCCACCCCACAAATGTCAAATTTGTTAAGTGTTTCTTGATATGTAGAGATAATTAACTCGTTTTGGAATTAAATATTACTGTGTAGCTACCTAACTCACACGGAAGATTACCTTTCAAGGCCAGCTGTGTAACTGTCTTTTACTACTTTGTGGGTTCTTTTTTCAACCCCCTAACACTAGGTAGGAGAGAAAGAAGGATAGAGAGGAGAGAGAAAGAAACCCCAAATAAAGTGGGGGGTAGGAATGGGGAATGGGGGCAGTGGCATTGTTATACTACTTCCTGCTAATTAGGGGCACACAGTTCCTTAGGGCAGCTTTGCTCTTTGCTGGCAGGGTATCTAATTTCTTCTCCTCCTCCTCCTCCTCTTCCTCTCCCCCCTCCTCCTCCTTCCCTCTTTCTTTGTACACAACTACTTAACAAAAGGCAACCAACCACCAGCCCACCCTGCCTCTTGGGGCCCTAACATGTATATATACCCTCTGAAAAGTTCCCAGAATTCCAAATGTCACGTATTTGTAGAAACTATTTACAGCTGGCAAAATCATGCCCCTGCTAGATCATGAGAGAATCACAGTCGCCTGCTCTGAAGCAGCCCCATATCCCCACACCTGGGATTAAAAGGAAAACATCTGACTCCACATGTGTTTAAGGGAAAACGCAGAATGACCTTAGAGAATGACCTTCGTTTCAGACAATACGTGTTAAAGTGGGCATCAGAAGCCCCAAGCTGCTCATTTCCCTCATGTTTTGGTGTAACTGTAGGTTAAGTTCTCCTAGGTCCCGTCTTTTGGGTCTTCAGTTACTAACTTGGATGGTATAGTATCCTGCATGTTATTTCATGATTATACCCTTTATGATTATAGCTTTAGAACTGTGAAAACAATTTGGAAACTCACAGCAGAGATCATGTGACTAGCACTGATGTTTTTCCTATGTTGCTTCCACCAGTGGTTAGGGATTTGCTGTGTGATTTCCATTCTATGGTGTGGGATCTGCTTGCTGTGATTCCTCATTCTGCTTAATGAATACCTGATAACCTAGCAGCTTCATGAGTTTGTGCCTTAAAATGCTTATTTTGACAGCAACAAATCTCTCTAAAAATATTTACCCAGGGATTTTATTTTCTTTTTACCCCTCAGTCATACAAGGAAAAATAGTACTATTCTGATAAATATAACATTATTTTCCACATTAAAAAAATGAAGCATTTTAGGTCTGTTTTGTCACAAGGGAAACTACTTTTCTTTTGACATACAAACGAGAACAAAGTTAAATTTAGTAGATGATCTTAATGCAGACCATGCTGCAAACTGGTAAGGACAGCTATTTTCCAATTTGAGTTCTCTAAATGGGACAGTCAGTGTAGGGAGCCGTGGTCAGCTGGAATGAATAGTCGCAAACAGCAGTGACCTTTGCGTCCAGGGAAAGCCATCACTCTGCTTCTGGCTCTTCACAGCTTCTGCGTTTTTGTTTGTAATGTATGGTTGAACCTGAAAGTTCATCTTTAATCTTGTTCCACTGGGAAATGGCAGAAATCCTAAACAGCCCAATGATTCAAATTTAAATTTGCTATGCAGGAAAGGTCAGTAATGCCCTGTTCCCAGGGATAGTCTTAGCGCAGCAGGCAAGGCTTCTGATTAAAATTCCCTTTGAGAGCTGCTGATTTGTGTGATTGGAAAACCAAATAGGTCCTTAATCACCTAGATACGATGACATCACTGGGAATCGTAAGCTGTCCAATAGATGAACGTTCTCTTCCAAGTATCAGCTTCATTTTGAAACTGGAAACAACAGAGAACCACATTTAACAATGGCTATTTATAGTTGGATGATGCAAGACCTCTGCTCCTATAATTCCTGTTGTTCTCTGAAAACAAAGACCCATTAAACTGAGAAGGACTGACAGTAATCTTGTGATGTATCTGTGCTGTTAAGGGTGTGAGTAGGGAGGGAACTGTAACACTGGTAGTGTCCTTGGCACCTGACTTGATGGGGTCTCAGTGATGGGAGGCGCTGCTTTTGAGAAAATGGGACTTCTGAGTTTGGTACCTACTTTTGCAATAAGAACCATGAGCCTGTTTGTAAGGTACACAGCCAACATATTTAGGTGATGACGAGAGACGGATCCAATGAATTAGGTCTTCCCTTTTCCCACCTGAGAGACTCTCCTGAACAGGACGGTTTTGTTCTTGTATCATCTCCATGTAGCTAGGACCTTCCCAGGAAGTCTTTGATGGAGATATTTCCCTTCATGGAGAGGCTGCCACGATGCTGAGGGCTGACTGACATCCTACTCAGCAGACATCATATTTTGGTATTAGATACTAGTTAGAAGTCATAGTGTGCTTTATTTTCTTTTCCATTTGTATACATACTGTGGTATCTGTGATGTTTCAGGTACATGCAGAAGCTATAAGAAGGAAAGGAAAAGATAAAAGTTAAGACCAAGTCTGTATGCACACACTTAAGTACATTTATGGTCTTTGAAATGACCCTGGGCAGTCCTGGTTTTCCTAGCTTTGCCAGGATGCGCAGAATTCTGCACGAACTGTGAGTATGAGTTTGTGGCTCCCCCCCTTTTTTTCTGAAAGGCTGAAAGGGAATTTGAGGATACCTTATGGTAGTAAACACTGACATCTGGCCTCTGACCTCCCCTTCAGTGGGAACTCTGATAGGTGCTCTGAGAAGACACCCAATTATAGTTGGAGTTGCTACCAATATTTAAAACTGCGAAAGATAAGGGCTTCCTTTACAGGAATACTGTCGTGAATGTGTACCCTGAGCTTTAAGCTTCTCATGTGAAATGATAATAAATTATACGCAAAGGCAGAACAGTGAGGAAAAGGCAGTCTCGTTACCTTGAGTTCAGAGGATGGTTAATTCTGATGGGGTTGAAGTATTGCTCATCCTGAAGTAGGCATGTTAATGCCTGGAAAAGTCCTTGAGACGTGTGGCATGGAACTGTGACATTTACCTATTAAGCTGCACTGAAGCATCTTGAACAGAGCTGGGGAGTGAGGACGGAATGCCTGAGTGGTCTCACTGCTGATGCGCTGGCACTCATTACAGTTACGAACCTTATAGCTGTCCTCAATGGTTACTCTGGTGCTATAAAAGGCAGTGGAGATAGATTTCCTAAATAGCAAATCTCAAATGGGTTGGGAAGGCTTCGAGGTCAAATACATACATTGAGGGTGTGTTTTTAAATGTCTAAATTGCACAGTCCCTAGGAAGCAGCCATAACTGTGTGTGCACATTAGCGAAATAATTGAAATAAGGCATACAAAGTGCTTAAGTAGGTTTGTAAGCAAAGCAAGGTCAGTGTTTATTTTCAAATGCTTGCATGGTATAAGAAACTAAGAGTTATGGATGAGAAGCTCACAGAGGGTGGGGTAAGCTTGATGACAGTTTGTGAACAAATAAAATGAGAAATAAAAAATCGGAACAAAGAAGAGCTAAATCTTTCTGGCTGAGCCCCACGTGCAATTTCACATTTCCCAGGACCATCAAGGCAGCGACACAGAAGATAACTAGGATTTGCTTGCATCGTACAAGATTAGGTGCAGGTGGTGGTGTCTTGAGTGACAATTTGAATTCTAACCCCAATTCCTCATAATCCCCTCTCAAGGTCTTGACATTGTAAACTTATTTCATCTTAATACTGAATGATTTTTTTTTGTTGTTGTTGTTTCATCCACTGTTTCTCTTTTATAAAGAGAAAGAGAGAAGACAATCAAGACAAACTCATCTGCTTGGTGGCCGTTAGCACTCCACGTTATGATTTGCTTTGTACGCAGTAAGGGCAATCTCGTGAGCAAGACGGACCACGTCACACAGTCTCCACCTCAGACACTGCTTAGGCGGGTGTCAGGGTCATGCAAGGACGGCAGGAATCTGAGAGCATGATGGTTTTCAAGAAGGCTCCAGATGGGATTCTAGTTATGTGCTTAGATTTCACTGGGCAGTGCAGGCAAGTCTGAGATGGTAGCCCATGTCCCACAGTGACACAGACAAGGAAAACATTAGTAGTCTAGTTTGTCTGCAGCAAATTACCAGGCACATGCTGCTCTTTTTTATCATGCCTTCTGATTCTCTACATCTCATTCTGGAAAACATCTATTTAAAAAAAAATCATATCTCATACCAAAAATTAAGAAATGCCCAACAGTATTGATGTATCTGGCTGACTTTCTTAAATGCTTATTGGTGATGAAGTTTTCCATGATCAGTACTTTGAAAGCAAAGCACCCTCCCTCCCTCCCGGCCTACCACTGAAAACCACATCTAGCTTCCCAATTGTTGTGTTTGCTAAATTTTTCCCTCGGTTCTTAAGGCTATCATAGTCATTGACTTACATCTGTTCTCTGTTTCTAACAGAATAAACTTCATAAAGGACAGGGATTTGTGTCTCTGTTGTTCTATCACCATTACCAAGAATAACGTCAGATACATAATAAGTATTTGTTGACTAAATAAATATGGGAATTTTAAGAGGTCAGAGTTCACGGATTCATCCAACAGACAATTTTCTAGGGAATGTGTTACCTGTATCATTATGTGATCAATGCTTTTGGATTTTTAGCATGCCTGTGGAGTTGACACTCTTAATTACTCATTGCCAAGTACCCTTATACCCTCAGAGCCTGTGACTCTCAGTATCTGATTGATGGGTGTACTTCTGGACAACTGACTTCATTCAGTAGAACATTAGAGAGTCATGGAAACCAGCACATGAAGGGCAGTGCAATGGCTCAATAGAAAGGCACTTGCTGCAAAACCTGATGGCTGTACTTCATCCCCAGAGTCCAAGTGCCGAAAGGGGAGGAACAACTCTCTTCCATTGTCCTCTGACCTCCGCACGCATGCTGCCACTTGCGCGTGCCTCCTAAATAAACAAACAAATACTTAAAAGATCTTGTTATACATTGCATGCATTCTTTTATAGGTATTGTATCACCTTTAAAGAAGGAAGAAGAACTCCGAAATAGGATGTTTCAAATGATGCAAATCACTGCGTGCTTTGTCAAGTTCAGGCTTGCCAGTTTGAAGAGGCTTTTTCGGGGGCTGTGGCTGGGGGCCCATGCCTTGCAAGCTGGTTGGTTGTATTCCTTAGCCTAATGTATATCTCAGCAGCTAAATCTAGAGAGCTGGGCTGTTGGGAGGGATGGAATGAGATGCCCAGGTGAAGCACGTTGCATGGTGCCCAGGGATGAGCAGTGGGCATTGACTCCCTGGCAGAGGGTCTGCTCTGCACACAGCAGTTTCTGCTCTTTACTTGGTTTCGGAGGTTTTTCACTTGTCTTTGGAAATGGTATCTATAATAGTTACATGGGAATTTAACATGGGAAACAAATGGAAAATCAGGGAAAACATCCATGGTGAAGAAGAGGAGGAAGACTTCTAAGTGCCAAAGGTTAGAAAATGCTACCGAGAAAGAGCTTGCTAGATATGGCAGTGGCTCTGCCCGCATGCTCCATGACTGTGTTTGCCCCAAAGGACCTAGACAAGGCCTAAGTAGTCAAAATTTCACTCTTCCTGAGGGAGGGGCATCGGAGTTCCTACCTCCCCACTCCCCCAGCTGAGGTGGTCTTGGCAGTTGATGTCTGCTGGGTAAGTTGGACATTCTCCAGCTGATAGTTCTACACCCATGTTCAGGGATTCTTTCTCCATGCTCCATAGTGGTTAATTGCTTTTTTTTTTTTTTTTTTTAAATCAAGTACCATGTCCTTCCCATTCTGAAAAAGGTTTGTTTGCGTTTGTAGGTGAGGAAACAAGATGCACTCACTAAATTCTCTGGGGCCAGTGCTGCTCTCAAACCCAGAGGGGCAGCAGGGAGCATGAGTGTTCTGTGTTCTTAAAGGAAACCCACAGGGAGGAGGGTTGTGAGTTCAAGACTTGGGAGGTACCCTAGGGACTGGAGTTGGAACAGTGTAACATACTGGGAGAGGGAATACTGGGCAGGGGAGACATCAGGCCCTGATCCATCAGTGTTATTGGGAAGCCGGACAGGGTGGTCACGTGAGTTCTCTGACTTCCTACACAGAGGGAAGAATTGATGTAGGGTACGCAGAGATGCCCTAGAATCCAATTGAACAGTGTCTACCTGTGAATTTTGGGATGAATTTGCTAAATCTCTCTTAAAGTCTTAATTTTGTATTCTGTCCAGTGGTCATAAAAGAGCATTTCTCATGGGGTTGACCAGGTGCTTACCAGTCACTTTGTGCTAAGTGCATAAAAAAGGGCAAGATACATTGTTGCTATTATGACCAGCAGTAGCCACACCTACTTAAAAAGCTTTAGGGATTAAATAAAATGTACCCAGCACCCAGCACTTGCTTAATACTGCTTTCCTGGGAATTTCTGTAAATCTCACAGTTCCCTGGGAGTAATTTCTACCTTCGGCTTCCTTCCCCCTTGCCTGCAGTGTCTTCTCTTACTTTAACTCTGTGATAATACTTGAATCGTGTATCTGCCCACATCTTGTGCTTCGTGCCCCTAAAGTACAAGATCCAGAAGGATGGCAAGACAGGCCACTTAGTGAAGTCCTTCTGAGGGTTTCCACTGAAAATAGCCGCCTACACTCCACTTCTTTGCAAAGATCGTTACTTCCTAGAGTTGGAAATGACGGACTCCCAATGCTGTACACAGAGCCTGGGTCAGAGGTAGAAAGCAGAGTGTGAGAGTGCCTGAGAAGCTGGGTCATGTGCCTTCAACTATACACGATTGTTTGGGGCATGTGCTATCTGAAAGCTTTCGAATTGATTGTTGCTATCAGGTAATATTTCACACACACACACACACACACACACACACACACACACGTGTGCTTTAAGAAATGTTTCATCATTCCTGAGAGGTTTGATAAGAGGTCTGAAACCAGAAAGACACAAAGCAGGGTCTGAGAAAGTCTCAGCTCCCTTCTTTTGATAAAACACCATCTTAGTTTCAGGATGGTGCATTTGAATGTAAGCCTGTGTCATCATTGTATGTTTCCCTTTTTCAGAGCACCGTGGGAGTGACGGGTTGAAGACTTAGCCATCTTCTCTGAATTCTTGAATATTTGCCCTCTGGGGCCCAGGGCTAAAAAGGATCATTTACAAAAAGCTAAAGTGTATTGATTGTCCCCAGGTACAATTAAGAGCCATTTCAAGCAGGCTGCTTGCTTTTTATGGCCTTTAGGGGTGACTCAGCAATTAAATACATTTATACATGCCATTACCAGTCAACAATTCACCGAGAGGAAAAGTACTGTATTTCCAGACAGGTTTTAGTTAAAGCTCACATATGTACCAGAGCAATTCAGGATGCTGGCAAACTCAGATGTTCTATTTTATTTTTAGACACATTTCAGTACCCGTGGGAAAAACAACCATATTTTATAGCCTTTTTTTTTTCCTGGAAAAATTAAAGTATTTTCCCACAGAATGTGGGTGAACTTTGAAAGAAGTCTCAGTATCTTTTTGAATAATGAATACTTTTATTAGAAAGAATGGCAAAAGAAGTGCTCAGCTCCCTTGTGAATGTCATCTCTGGTAGCTAAAAGGCACAGAAGAAGATAACATATATTTTGGGAAGCAGTTAAGGAAAACAATCGCCATCTTCCAAACAGAACTAGCCAAAAGGCTACCATTCCCCCATGCCCATTTCCCTGGTTTTTATTTTATTTTAAGATCCTTGTATAATTTTGAGAATTTCCAAATCCTGTCTGTTCAACCACTCCTCAAATGCAGGGCTTATGTTGTAAGCCCTGTTCTTCTGTACTTATTTTGAATTTATTTTTGCGAGTGTGTGTAGTTTCTGAGGTGGATAATGTTGCTTTGATTTGGATGGGTCTAGGACTGCCCATTTAAGATGGGGGTTTCATTCCTGAAGAGGAGGAAGAAGGGGGAGGAAGAGGAGGAAGAAGGGGGAGGAAGAGGAGGAAGAAAGAAAGAAAGACAGAAAGGAAGGTAGAAAGAAGAAAGAGACAGAGAGGCACACACACACACACACACACACACACACACACACACACACACACA